>NW_025221798.1:76470-254350 GCF_014066325.1 Apis laboriosa
TCTCTCTCTCTCTCTCTCTCTCTCTCTCTCTCTCTCTCTCTCTCTCTCTCTCTCTCTCGTTTTATTTCGTGTAGTAACGAGATATCCTCGTAATCAACTTCCTCCATCATCATGAATTCTCTATAATGTTTTTTTTTTTGGGATCATCAAAACTGAAACTGAATCCAATCGAAGATCTCGATTCGTTGAATATTGGATGGAAGTTGGCATTGATTGATCGAAGATTTTGAAAATTGAATGGATAATTTAGGATATAATGAAAAAATTGTATGATTTTTTTTTCTTTTAGTAGTGAATTTTTTTTTTTAGTTGGCAATTTGGTAATTTGCAAAAGATTTTATTAAAATTAATATGAGTGTCGTAGGAATTTTTAATTTTTAATTTTTCGTCTTTTTTTTGTTTTTAATTCTTATTTTTTAATTCTTATTTTTTATTCTATTTAATTGTAATTTATTTTCTTCATAGTTTTATAGATTTATTGATATTTTAAGACAATTATATGAAATAATGTAATGATATAAATGAACAATATAAATGAACAAATTAGAAATATTTGCGAAATGGAAGTTTCTTTTTTAATCTGTATTCCAAATTTAATTCCAAATTTTTCATCAAAAATTACGTTTATATTGAAAGAATTATTATTTAAAAAAAAAATGAAAATTAAATCATTGTAATGATTATTATTATTAAATCATTATTTATATTCATAAAAATATTTTTCTACGATTAATGGTATTCTTATTGATATAGAATTTTAGAAATATTTTTTAATATTGTTAAGATCACATAATATTGTCAAATACATAGTAAATCAAAGAAATTCAAAATTTGAAATGTTTTTTTAAATCAAAAGTGAAATTTCAGCCATTACATAATTTTCTTTGCAGAGAAACACACGATTGCAATTAAAATCGGACTCTTTTTATGTAAAATAAAAAAATAAATTTAATCGAAGTAAATATGTTTAGAAATAAATTCCAAAATTTTATTAATCTAAGAAATAAAATTACAGTTGATATATTTAACAAATTTTCATTTATTTAAATTTAGAAAAACAACATATTCAGACTTATAAAAAAAAGTGAATTTTAAACAATCTTAAAAAATTCCATCATAGAAAAATATCTTCATATTTCGTGATAAAATGAAACCCAAATGAAATAACAAATGTCAAAAATTTTATTGTTCAAATGTATTGCTATTTAAACAGCACGGAGAATAAAAAAAAAGAAATAAAAATATTATTCAAACAAAACTTTATCCCGATTACTTAGAACATTACCCAATCCTGAATGAAACGTCGTGTTTAAAATATACTCTCGTTCCATATCCATCGTTTAAACTGAATTCGAACGATCGTTTAGTTAAGGGATGAAAAACGGTCCCTCAAAGCCGTTGGCAGTTTAAAGTGCGCCATCGCAAACTAAATCTTCTTGAAACGCAATATCTTCGCTCGTTGTTCGCAAGATGTACGGCCTTTCGGATCAAGCGACACGTATTGCGCGCGTGGCCGCACCTGCGCTCGCGCGCCACGTCTCGAGCTCGCGAAAATGCATAACTCTCAATTTGCACGTCGAGCGAGCGAGAAGCGTAGCCTATGCCCGATATTACTTGCTTCTTCCATCGATATCCAGAAGCCGCTTTAAATGTAAAATGTACCGAATCGAGATACGGTCCAAAGCTCTGCTTGGTGATATTCAAGGCGGATCGACGCGCTTTTCACCGGTCGAATACTGCATGGAAATCTTCTCAAACAAAATTTTAGAAATCGTAGAGTAGTATGATAAAAGTTGGATAACTTGGGATTGAAGTTGTGCACTTGTGATACGGTTTGACTGTAAAATTTGAATCGTGGTTTATTTTGTTGATTCAAAAGATCACATTTCAACTTTAGCATGTCAAAATATCAAATAATTTCTAGTGATTATTGCTTTTATATATTATATATTATATATATTAACTCATGCGATGACTATACAATAAATTTTATTGGATAAGTGGGCAAAATTCGAAGCACTAATTTGAGTGCTTATGAAATAAAATTGAAATTTGATCGTTACAACATTAAGTCCTTTTTGTCAAATATAGAAACTCATATTGGGATATAGTAAATATTGGATAAATATATAAAAAATATGGAATTCTCTTTATATTTTGTCAAATGTAGAATAAAATAAAAAAAGATTAAGAAAATGAATATTTAATGAAGAGTCAAAATTGAAGTCCAAATTATGTACTTATAAAATAGTATTTTATATCTAATCGCTTTTCATGACATAGTAAAAAATATTGGATAAATGGAATGCACTTATAAAATATTGAAATATAATTTTTGTGTGTCTCGATTAAAGTTTAAAATTCCCTTTATATTTTATCAAATGTAGAAAAAAAATGAAAGAAATTGAGAATCAAAATAAACATTTAAATGTTAAATACATAATCAAAAATTGGAATTCAAAACATGCACTTATGAAGTAATTATACGAATTTCAATCCTTATGCCATTCGTCTATAAGTCTTTGTATTTTTTTCAAACTTAGAAATATGTACAATAAATATTGGATAAGTGATTAATTGTGCATTTATGAAAATAAATAATAGTATTGAAATATAATCTATATATATCTCTTTTTATATTTTATATTTTTATATTTTATATTTTAGCAAATGAAGAAAAAAAAATCAAAATGAGCATACAATCAACCAAAGCCTCTCTTTATATTTTATAAGATAGAAAAGATGAACAGTAAATAAAAAAAAAAAAGAAGTATAATTATATAATCATCAAGAGTTTCAAGTTTCAAAAAGTTACTATACAAACTAAACCAAGATATTACTAAGTCTCCCTAGTGATTTTTCCTTAATATTTATTATTTTATATGTACCTTCTTTAAAATCTTTACATTGCACATTTTTATTATTAAATATTCTCCAACGTTAAACGATTCAACAAAATAAAAATTGTATTAAAAAATTATTAAAAAAAACAAAAAAATAATACTCAATCTGCAAGGGTTCCCTAGGGTTCCCTTATCTTACTATAAGTATCGAGCGTTTCACGAGACGATTTCACTCGATTAAATTACAAGAGAAAAGCTCGAAAGTTTAACGCACGAACCAATTTAAAGTGAAAAACGCGACGATTTGTTACCGAACAACAACAACAACAAACGTTTTCCTTTATCAAAGATGTAATTGAAATTTAAGGTATCCCGTTCATGTACTTTACGACATCCCCAAGTTCACATAATTGAAACAGACCCGAGATACAATACACTAGTGAAAGAGGGCGCTAGAACTCCCCTTCTCGCTCCCTCCCTCTCTCTCTCTCTCTCTCTCTCTCTTTCTCTCCCCTCCTTCTCCCGACTTCCAAGTATAAGACACAGAGAGAATTTCGAAGCAGACCCGGCTTTAAGGTTCGCAAAGTTTCGGACTTGAGAATTTAAGACGTTCGGTTAACAATGATTTTCGGTCGCACACAACGTGCCGCTCTCGTCCAAACTCTTCAACCGGTAAAGCCCCCTTTGTCCCTATCTTTATTCCGCGCCCCTCTATTTCTCGACAAGATTCGTGGAAGTTTAAGAAATATCTCTCGGCAACGACCTGGAAAATTCAATCGTTTCGATCGTGTCAGTTTTACGTGATAAATCCGTGCGTCTGCCGGATGTTGGATGTGATGATACAACATACGAATGTAAAAGGTGATTTTGTAGGTATGGAAATAAGACGAGAAGGGAGGGATAATGGTTGTTCGTTTAATGTTTCGTTTTTTGAAAAAAAAAAAAAGAAAAAATTGGATTTGAAAATTTGTCAAATCCAGGAAATGTATTCGTTTTAATTGAGGAACAGTTGGCATAAAAATAAATCGTGATTTTTCTGTATTGGTTATTACTTTATTTAAATTTTGTGTAAATAAAAAAATGTGAAATTCTACAATTTTTAAATATGATAATTATATGATAATTAAGAGAATTTTGGAAAATTAGGAATAGATGATGATAATAAATTCAAGATCAAAAGTTTGTTGAATTTGAAATATACAAACTTCTTATATCAAAACAAACTATAATTCTTGTGAACAAAAATTAAAAACTAAATACTTTCAAAAAGTTTCAAATCGTCGTTAAATTTAAAATCATTTACTCTATCGCTATTACGAATCCTCTGACCATCTGCTTTGGAAATGAAAAAGTCAAAGTTTCAATTTGCATCACGATTTTAAAATTTCATTTTATATTTCCGTTCACCTTTATTAACGTCCCTCCTTGAAAAAAGGAGAAACACGTTTTTCCTTTAATCCCGGATTGCCTTCGATTTAATTCCTGTCGTATTTCCAAGGGGACAGTGGAAAAGAGGAAAAAAGACTGACGTCGTCGAGTGTTTCATGAAATCATCGGGATTCTTATTCTTATATTCTCTGCGGCGAATATATAGTCACTCGTAGAAACGGCAATCTCGTCCTCGATTTAAACGATTTTCAGGGGAACCGGATACGATTAATAGCGCGGAGCTGGTCGCGATTAAGATCGAGCGAACCAGTCGAGCTTAAATTTAACTATCGATCGTGGATAACTACATCCGTTTCCCCTTGATTCGCTCCTTCCTCCTCCGCGTGTTCTTTCGTTGTTATCCACTGAACAACGCGAACGAATTCTTTATAGAAGAAAGTGATTTGCGTCAGCAACTTCGAACGGAAAAAGTGAAAATGTAAAATTATCGTTAGATTATCCTGATGATATAAATAATTTTTTATATATGGATAACAAAAGTTTTGGGAAGTACTTTTCTTCGAGTTTTTTTATTATATTTATATAATTATCGAAAGAAAGAATTTTCTAATGGAATCGAATGCGATTATTGGAATAGTGATTCTAAATTTTCAATCGATATTATATTTTTTTACTTATTGGCAAAATTTTAAAAATTGTCGTTTGATAAAAGTTGAATTCAAAAGAAATTTAATTTTATTTCTGTTTTATTTATGAACAACAGCTAATATTATAAATATGTTTATATAAGCTGCAAATATATAAAAAATTAAATTTATTTGATGTAATTTTTGATTAATTTACTTTTATTAATTACAATTTAACGATAGTTTTAATTAACGATAGTTTTAATTTATATATTTAAGTTCTTGTAAAATTGAGATTACAAAATATTTAACATTCATTTTACATTCATGTATAATGTATTTATTATAAAATTTAAATTGATTATCAATAAATTAAATACATTTTTTAAATTGTTCTAGATATACAAAAAATTGCAAGAAAACTTTTTTCAGAAAAGTATTTCAAATGTCAAAGAAAATGCAATATACATATATATCTCAAAATATAATAAACAAATAAAAACATACATCATAATATATTTATCTTGTTTTTTATCACATCCATAAATCAATTGATTTAACGATAAATTAATCATCCAAAGAAATAAATAAAAAAAACAAATGAAAATAAAATAAAAAAAGAATATATTAAGCATATCAAAAGAAAATTTAAATATTAGTGTAATTCTAGATAAATAAAATTTTAACTTTATATGTTATATATTATATTTACATCTAACAGTGTTACACTTATTTTCATTTCATTTTCATTTCACATTTCAGGAATAAAGCAATTAAAATTATACATGCTATCTTAAAAATGTATAATAAAAATAAATAATAACCTTTAATCATAGATAGCAATTAAATTATTGATGTTTCAAAATTCTCAATACTTTTCGATCCGAAAACCTTTTTTTTTACTCTCAGTTTCCGCAGATTCCAGGTTATAGAGGATAATATTGGCTAATGGCTCGCAAATCGTACCGCGTTCCCTTTAATTTCCATAATCCATAAGCGACGAGAAAGGGGTAGAGGATAGGGGGAGAGGAGTGGGGAGCAATTCGATGGGATTAAAGAAAATAATTTCCGCGTGCTGGTTAGAGGGAATTCCGTGATGCAATTTCATGAAAGACGTTATCGCTTTTCCAATGGAACGTGACGATATCTTCGAGCTTTCTCCACGTTCTGTCATCGACACCTTTCGAAGATGGAACGAGACAAACTGGCGGATACGTGGAGGTATCGAAATTACAACGACGGCCTGCATCTTGTACTAATGAAACGAATAATAATCGATACGAAACAATATTTCTTTATTAATCTTTTTTTTTTTTTTTTTTTTGAATCACGATTGACTTTGTAATAATTACAGATATCTATCTAACGTCTCCAAATTTTATGTATAAACATCTCAGTTGGTAACACTGAAAATTCTATGCAATTATGTTTTCAATTACAAAATATACATTCTTGATCGTAAAAAAGAAACATATCTTTGAATATTATTGACGATTAATTTCATTATATGAAAATTAATGAAATAATAATTAAATTGAAAAAGGTAATGGGTCTATTAGATCTGATGTATGCATTAATGTGCAATTTAATTCACACATATTATGCTTTATGAAATTAATATTTGATTCTGAGTAGCAAAAAAAATACAAAAATTGGTATATAAAAATATCGATTGAGGCTTATTCATTAAGTTACAAGTAATTGAAAATTGTATTAGACGAAACGAGAAGATAGAATAAGATAATGTATCTTATCTATCTTCATCGCACTATCCATTCGCTCTCTTTTTATCTCGCTTCATTTAATCTATTTTTAATGCAAATTTAAGTGGTTTGAATAGAAAAAAATAAGCCTCAGACAATATTTGTTTGTGCTAAGTTTTGTTTAAATTTTTAGAATAGATCCTTTAAAAAGAATCTTTATTATTTCACGAATATATTATTGTGAAAGAAAAAAATCATTTCTATTTTCTTTCAATAATGTAAAAAATCAATTTTATAACATTAATAGAACAAAACATTAAAATAAATAAAATCGACAATTAAAAATAATAATTGCGACTATTTTGAGGAAAAAATAATTACAAAATTTTTACTTAAATGAATGTGGAATTTATATAATTATTATGTCAGTGTAATGATTATAAAAGAATTTTTTTCGTTATTAAGAATCGAACAGATATAAATATTACAAATATAATAAAATACAAATTATATGATAACACATGGCAATTATATTATATATTAAAAATTTTATCAAAGAATATAATCTATCAAAAATTAAAAATAACAATATATCTTTATATTCTTTTCCAAAAACAGAAAGAAAAAAAAACAAAAATTGTCGAACTTCATTTCTTTGTGTTATATGTGTGTTATATGTGTTATTAATTTCATTTATAAGATGCAAAATCATATTTTCTTTCTCGTTCACTCGCATCATGTATCTTCCTTTTTTTCAGGAAAATAAGATCCGAACGATAATTAATCTCGGTTGAAACGCGCGTTCCTTTATTGGACTTAATTGGGAGTGCAACGCGATCAGCTTTTTTTCGAAGGACGATTAGTTTTATCAGTGGCGACGATAACTATTCCCGCGTTTCGATGGCTTAATTAACGCGACGAGGGGTGCAGCGCCGGTAATTTTATTCCTCGTTAATGAATTTTTCGAATGAACGCGACAAGCCGAGTAGTGATTAATCTCATTAAGCGATTCACCTTGCGCCACCCTTGTTGATTGCAGGGCAATCGTTGTATTGTCGTATAGCTCCAGCTTAATTAACAACCCTATCGTATCGTGATCGAGATTTCGGTGATTATTACCAGATTGATTATTCCATCATGGAAACGCTTGTCTTGCTACTTTAAAGAGGATATCATCATCTGTCCGCATCTTCTTATCAGCTAATACATCCATTTTTTTTATTTTTAATCAAGATATGATTGATTTTATATTATTTTACATTATTTGAATAATTTTCAATTTTTCTTCTATTTATTTATATTTTCAATTTTTCATGTATTTATTTATATTTTGAGAATAAAGACGAATCGATTTTTGTAATATATAGGGTGTTATATTAGATCAAATTCTACTTTTCTAGAGATTTTTAAAAATAAAAACAAATGTAAAAATTAATATAGAAAAATGTCGATAATACATATTTCAAAACATAAAAAATATATACTTTAAACTTTTCATAAATTATTACGTATAATTTAAAATTGTCTTTCTTGAAACGTATTATTGAATATTTTCCATTCAGCAAATAATCTAGCTTTCCAAACCTTTTCGAGAACTTTTATTATTTAATAAAATATTTTTTTCATTATTCATTAAAGTGCAATAATTTGAAATATTTTTAATACATTAAATATCTCATTTTATTACACAAAAAATATCGGTTTACTATCTGAAATCAACTTTCTCTCAACGCAACATCTCTTTCTCCACCATGCCTCTCAAAGATCGATAATTGCCGCAGGTGTTCAGACAAAGTGGTTTTGTTGTATAAGAGGCATCAGCCAAGTAATCGGGCAGGCCAATAAAGATTCTCCAATCGAAGCGTCTCGATATCTCGCGGCATCTGATTTCTCAACCTCTCCCCATTCCCCAGAGGCGTTTTTCTATCCCTTCGAGCTATCCTCGCCACCCCTTTCGTCGAACGGAGGCGAACGAGACACGATTTATTTCCCACTGTCCTTACCGCCAACGCGTGATTCCAAAGCCGCGACACGAGAGAGCGAGAGATACTTCCTGTCCGCTAGCCAATATCGACCGGGTAAATACACTCCCCCTAGCTGCACGGTACATTGCACCTCCGCGGAACAAGTATTTCACCCGCCCGCCACCAGACCAAGAAACAAACACGTCTACACATCCTTGCGGCAAGCGGATGGTTGTCACGAACGTCGATGGATCCGACGTGAGAGCGTAAATATTTCTTCAATATTTATAGATGCGCCATAATTTTGACAATCTGATTTGTGAAGTTTCAGTTTTAAAAAAGTTTCTGGAAACGAACGATTTCGAAATTCGTTTTCGTCGAAATTCGAAAACAAAATCGAGAAGTTTAATAATGGATTGGAAATAATATTCAGAGAAATGTTGATATTTTGATTAAAAAAAGTTGTTAAATAGAGTCTGTTGAGGAAGGGAAAATAAGTTGGTGATTTTGTGACAGATTTGCTCATAAAAATGTATATATGAAACACCTAACCTGATTCGCTGGTGATGATTTTCTGATAGATATGTTTATATGGATAACTTAATCACCGATCTAATTTAAATATGGAAATTGCGGATATTTAGATAAATGTTATTTCAATTCGAGATGAAATTAGAGATTGCATGCACCTAACCTGATTCGCTGGTGATTTTCTGATAGATATGTTTATATGGATAACTTAATCACCGATCTAATTTAAATATGAAAATTGCAGATATTTAGATAAATGTTATTTCAATTCGAGATGAAATCAGAGAATGCATGGAGGAAGATAAATATACTAGTGATTTAATAATCGATATACTTAAACTTAACCTAATCTAACTATCAATCGACTTAATTTTTAATTGTAAGAAATTGTAAATATTCAAACAAGATAAATTAATGATTTTGTAGTACATTTATAAATATGTGAACAATCTTTGGAGAATTAATTCTAGAAATATAAAAATAAATACAAAAATTTTAATTAAATCTTATTTTTTAGTTAGAAGCAATTTCATTTTGAAAGATCAGCAGTACCATATCATAGTTGGCCTAATTGAATTTTTTAAGAAAGAGTTTAAAGAGAATGTACTGAAGCAAAAAGTATTAAAGTTTTCTTTTTTATTACAATATAAGAAAGAAAGGAACGAAATAATGATAATGAATAATGAATGACACATTTTTATCATTTTTTTCTTTTTTTATAACATCTCTTTTCTAACATATAACTTGATTAATATAAGTTAGCATGATAAAATAATTATTAAATATATACACATAATAATATAAAATTTTTTATATTTTTATATTTCGTTATCTTACGATGATCATATTATAAATTCAATCGTGCATTTAAAATGACATGATCCTTTTTAAATATTACGTTGAAAGATCAGGCTAGCTAAGTTATGATTTTACGACGCAGTGTAGCTATTGATCGATCGGCGAATTGTCGCTTTACTCTATCTCATTTTATCTAACATTATATATTAAATCACCATAACCTGAAAAGTAAATCTCAATTTTTTCATATCAACATTTCCATTTATTTCAATATTTAAGATCGATCTTCTCACATTTTTATAAACATTCTTATAAACAAAATATTTTTTTTTCTTATAAAATAGTTATTAAACTTTTATCAATTATTTCAAATGAATTTACAAACTTTTGTGTTTGTTTCGATATCTACATATTTAATATATGATATTATAGATATATATTAGATATATATTATATCTTATAAACAACTTTTTCCAAAGTTGTTTATAAAAATCTCGTATTTTTATAAACATATAAGGAAGATACGAAATTATATTCGACGAAGGATCACAGAATCTCTAACTGCAGTCCAATATTTGCACTATACACGTTCAAATATCTCGTCCGGTTGCCGCAAAACCTTAGGGCCAATCGAGCCGTCCAGGCTTCTTCTACTTAATCTGCGATTGTGTTTAGAAGATTGCTTCGGATTTCACGAACCCAACTGCACTGAAAACCACCAGAAACCAATCTTGGTGGTGGAAAATAAACCGAAATGGAATGAAACGTTATCCCAATTAGATCAGATTATCAGTTAAATCGAATTAAGAGGATTAAGAAGTGAATGAAGCTGAATTTTTTTTTTCGAAACAAATGATCAATCGGGCGTAAAAATTTCATTTTCCATCCCTTACATTTTCATCGATCGACATCGAAATTCCACTCGCTTCGAACGGAAAAACCGCTAAGAATTTTTTATATTCTGACGAATATTCTTCGAGCCTAATACCCATTTAATTAGAATTGATAGCTGGAGATAAAAAAATTTATCAAATAGAGTAGTGATTAGATATTAATAAGATAATAAATATAATAAATATTTCCCATATATTCGGAAACCCATGAAATATCTTCTACATGTACAGTTATAATAATATAATAAATAAATTTATTATTAAGTAAAAATGGTTCTTAATTTTTTTACGATCTGTAAAATTAAATAATTCAAATATTATTAAAAAATATGTCTTATACTCATAGACAATATAGTAATTTAATATATTAATTGTTTATTAATTTCCTAATTGTAAATTTTTTAATTTCTCTGAATGAAAATTACAATTGATCCATGCAATAACCTATTTTCTTAACCTGCAATGTTTATCTTAAAAGTATAATAATATTCGATTACGTCTAATATTTCTCTAATTATCCCGTAATTTTATTATCTCGCACAAAAATAGAAATTATTCCAAAAATTATTAAGTAGTCGAATAATAACGATATTTCGAAAAATTATATTTTATTCTCTGGAATGCATACAGAATAGTTAGCTAGTTAGCTTATAGGTTAGGTAGCAACAACTTTATATTCCGCATAGGTCGTAACAAAAATACAGGGATGAAAATAAGTAGAAATTCAAAGCTGTTCGAGAATTACACGTATAAGCTACACGTATATAATTGGATTTTTATTATTACGATTAAGTAGCACGTACTGTTGAACACGGGTAATGAGATCCACGTCACTGCTGGGCACAAAGCGCGTGCGCGCGAGAGAAAGAGAGAGAGAGAAAAAGTTTAGATGGAGGAGGAGGGGTTGAAAAGCGGTACAATTTCTTTAATTGGATTTGCATCACACGTTATTTGTAATTGACGCATTGTAATGCAGTCTACGAGTTAACTTAACATGGGGGCCAGGATCCGGAGGCGTGAATAATGAAAATTTTAATTAAAAGTCTACCGGCGATGTACAAGTGCGAATTAATGGCGTCCAGATGAAAAGACAGGATCGTTTTTCAGACTATTTTTCTACTATCGTTTACGCGCCTATACTTCCACTCGATCTTTCCATTAATCAAAATGTAATTGCTCTGCTAGTTCTTTCGATTCCGTAATACAGATAACGATTCCTTCAACTCTTCTAGAATTTTGATTTTTTTTTCTTAGCAATTATTGCAATATTATATAGTGCAAATGCTTTTATACAGGATGCTGATATATTCGTGGAATACTTTTTCAAGAATCAAATTAACTCTCCAAAGATATTTACGTATTTATTAACGCCTTATATAAATTATATTTATATTATATGAAATTTTAATTGTATTTTATTAATCCATAATTATTTTGTATAGTGATTATTTTGGATTAGAGATTCTCAAGTAGTACAGAATATATTAAATAAAATATAAAATAAGTTAAATTTAATTTTCAGAATGAAATATCTCAATTCTGATGACTCAACAAAAGAATAACGATAATTCTATAATTTTCGTAAAAATTGAATTAAAATAAAAAAAAAACTTCACCTTTTAATCAATTTTGCATTGCACATAATACATTATTGTAAAAAATAAAAAAAAAAAATTTTCTATTTTATTAGATCGTTTTTAGATTGTAAATGACTTTTTTATACTATTTGTAATAATTTCCTACCGCGTTAATTTTTCCTTTTCGTTTCATTCATTATTGAAAAATAACATTTTTGAATTTTATAATTATATTTTATATTTTTCTAATTCCCTTTTTTTGCAACAAGAATATGAATTCTATTCTAAATGAATAATCCATAAGATGCGTGAAAAAATATATTACAATTGAATATGTTAATAAATTCAAAATCAAATCTAAAATATAATTTAACTTAGTGGCTAGTAATTTCTTTTTTCTTTTTTTCATTATACTTTACATTATATTATTTTCATTTTACATTATATTTTTCACTCTATTCTTTTCATTAACAAATCTCTTGGATAAATGTTCCAGTAAACTTATATTCGATTTAATCGGTGTACAGTAGATAGTCGATTCTGCATTTTAAACATTTATGGTCTGACAACGATCAAAACTATATATGATAAAAAACTTGGGATACTATGGTCACAACGAAAGCGTTTGATGTTACATTCAACGTAGCGGGAACCATTTTCCAAGCAGGTTAACAACGTGTGCGAACAAAGTGGGTTTTGCTTCGCTACTTTGTTTTATACTCTGTAAACACGCGTGTGGACGATATGAAAATTTCCGTGGGGCTTTTACAGAGGCGAGCACTGGACATGATAGTTTTGTTTACGATGGGATTGGAATTTTAGAGCGTTGTTCGGGAAATATTAAGTCACTAAGGGCTTCCATATCGTTACAAAAATCATTCATGTTGTTTCAAAGTACGAATATTTTGGAGGTAATATATTTTTTTATGGGAAAAGAAATATTTTCGTTAAAATAGTATCGAAAAACAAATTTAGTAAATGTTTAATAATTTTATTCAATTTTTTACGATATAATTCTAATTTTTTTTTTTTTTTTTAAAGAACTTTATTTTATCGCTTGAACAGAATTTTAGAAAAAATTTGAAAAAATATTATATTTTTATTCGTTTTTATGATATAAAAAGAATTAATGTAAATTAAATATTATTTTATGATTGCTTTTTTTTTAGATTTTAAATTCATAGAACTTTCTTTATTCATGAATAAACAATTTTTCATTTTGAATGAATGAATTTGGATAGAAATAATAGATATACAATATAAATTGTTTTTATTATTAGAAAATAATTTTGGTTACTATATTCTATATATTATGGATATATATCTATTGAAATTTTAATTATTTGCATCTATATGTATCTATTGCATTATTTAGACAAACGAGTTCAAAAAGTATTATTTGAAATTTTGGGGAAAAAAGTGGATGAAAAAATAGTAATTGTGAAGTAATTAAAAAAATAATATCCAAAATGAAGAATTAATAAAAACAATTATAAACGTAGTAGACATATTGATGAAGAGGAAATCACTTGTTTTTTATCATTATTGATGAGATTTTAAATCCATTGGCAAAAATTAATATTCAAGATGCCAATGTCAATAAAGTTATAAGACCATATGTATATTGATAGAAAGAAAATTGAATTATTATGAATTATTATTATTAATGATATTAAATGCATTATTGAAATAAAATATATTCTCTAATGTAGTATAAAATAAGTATATGTATATAATTTAATGAAATTTATTCATTAACATGTTAATCACATAATTATATTATACATATTAATTTAATAATGTTTTTAATATACATAATTTTTATGTAAATTATTATTACTGAACAATATTTATTAATTAAAATTATATGATATACAGATAATATTTAAAAGATCAATATACTTATGAAACTATTATTATTCCATGTAATGTAATATCATTATTTATTTTTATTCCTTTGTATTCAATTAACTATATGACAATTCTCTTTAAAATATTTCTGTGCAGTGTTTTTAAAGTGTAGAAAAAAAGAATCTGAAACGTGTGTATACTCGATTTGCAGTGAAACGCATGTCAACCTCGCCCTTTTGTAGTTAAGTCACATCCGTCGTTAAAGGTCTGGGTTCCTCCTTTTCTAAACAGAATACGCGTTCGGAAGTGTGTGTACAATAGCGATCTATACGTGACTGCCAGAATGTCAATTCATCACGTTACATTCGTTCCAATCAATTTCTAGGTAAACTCCGGAAATCTTTTCAAATGGATATACGATAAATTAAGAATCGTATTAATTCGGTAATTTTAATCGAAAAAATAATTAAATATTATTCAATGCATTCTTTTTCAATGATTCCAATATTTTTTTATTAAGTTTTTAAGTTTTTATTAAGTTTTATAATTAATTTCTATACAGAAATATAAAATTGAAGGCTTTAATAAAAGAAACTCACACATGTACATTACAATTTTTTATTATTATTTAATTTATTTCACAATCTCTTAATATAATGTATAATATTATTAAACAGAATCGTTTCATTTAAAAGAAATATAATTCTATATTATTTATATGAACATATATATTCATCATTTCTTTTAAATCGCTTTTCTTTAAATTTAGATAATATATATAAATTTCTATTTCTCAGTGATACATCTCAATTCTATCTCCATTTATTAATGATAAAGACATTTATTATTAACAGATAAAAACAAGAAAAAATTAAGAGTTTATTGATACAATAATATATTTATATTAATACAATATATAAATATTGCAGCTGCTGGAAACATGAAATTCTATCCTTATTTTTTAATTACTTAACCTACTTTTTTGTCGATAATGACAAAGAGAGTCAACAAAAGATAGAGATTGAGAGCACAAGTTTTTGAAAAAACTTAAATGTCTGAATTTCACATTAAGAATATCTGCAAAAACTCGAAACTCGAACATTATTTTGTATTTGCTGAGAACGACAAATGTAGAAAATGATGAAGAGAACAAAAAGTTTAAAGAGAGATTCAAAGTCCAAGTTTTTTTTCATACGCATCACATTATTGAAATACAGAAGATTTTTTTGATTTTTATGCCTATGAAAATTGTAAAAAAATTGAATGAACACCACTGTGTACATAGCTAATACAAAATTCTATTCATATTTCATCTCTGTCGGTAAAAAAGATCCTTGAAAGTGACGCTTAGCAACATACAGAAAAAAATGCTTAAAAAAAATCTAAGCATTTAAATAAATTTATGCCGTATCAACAGCATATTATGTGACAATTAAATATTGTAAAAGATCATTGTAATCTTCATTTAGCTTAAATTTTAATCATTATCATTTATATAATCAAATCATAATCATTCATATCTCTATTCCATCTCATATCCCTAACATTGACGATTTCAGAACAGTTCAGAAATTATGATTTTTATCGACGCAGTGTGCACTTTTTGCATTAAGATTCCTTTCGTTTCTTCCTATCGCTATTTACCGATCGAGCGGATTATGTTGCCTCGTATCCAATCCGGGACAAAAACTGCATCGAAGCGTACGGAATAGAAAAAAGAGACATGAGAGAGAGGGCAACTGTTGAACGAGAGGAATCGATGAAGATCACTACCTTCGATGGATAAATCGGTGGTTTTTCATCGGGGCAATTTCTCAATTCTCCGCAATCCCAATACAGAATTGGATGACCAACTGGCTCTATCCTGAATGATTTTCAAAGCCGTGATATTGATAAAAGAAGAAAAAAAAGAGCACAGGTGGAATTTCATAGAGAACCATTTGGAAATTGCCTCAACGACTGGTTTAGTCGACATCCGAGCTTATAGCTTTTTCATGATACATGCAATACATTTATTTCTATAAATACTTGATATTTTTGTATAATTGACATAGAATGTAAAATTACTATTGTAAAATGTGCGTTTGTGGCTATTAATATCCTTTGAATAATTAAAAGTTATAACGTATTAAAAGTACTAACTGTGAAATAATGAAAAAATTAATATTCATGATGTTAAGGCTAGTAAAAATAATTATAAATCTATATAAAAGACTAAATGTGTTATTGATAAAAAATGTATGTTTTTTAATGTAATATAAAGTAAATGCAAAATATAATGAAATTAATAATTTAACAATTGTTACAATTATATTGTCCGCATAGAATGTCCACATATAATCCTTATGTATTTTATTACCAACAATAGATTTGGCCAACATTTTGATTGAATTGAAATAAATAAATTATAACATTAAATCATTCTAAAAAATTAAAAATAATTTATTGATTTTGTTCTGTTCAATTTTAATCATAATATTGATCAAAATAAAAAAAATATTGATTAAAAAAAAAACGAATGATAATAAGATAGTTTCACTTATAAATAGATATTAAAAAAGAAATAAAAAAACTATAAATAAAAAGAAAAGGAAAATAAGAAAGATAATAAAAATTATATCTTTCAAAAAAAAATTCGGATTATTTGAAAATTCACGACTCGTCGCACCTTTACATTCACCCTCGCGTAATTTTCTCTTTGAGACGTTGCTGAAAACAAATGCACCCTCATTGCAAGCGTTTAGATAGAAAAGAAGAATTGGAGAGAGAATTCTCTCGTTCCATTTTAAGCTGGATCGCCCTTCTCGCGAAGCAACACGTTCTCATCAGGATGTGTTGTTTGGCAGGGGTGGAATCTCGCCTCGAACCAACGTCCAGACATAGAAGAACAGAGGATCGAGCCGTTCGAGGGTCGTTGAGAATTATTCATTCAACGCTTCCGACATACGAGTTTCTCCGTGGAGCAATTTCGTCTATTTATAAAGGACAACAAGACTGTCCAATCCTCGAGTGCCTACGATACATCTCGGTTGAGGATCGTTCCGTTTGTTCTCTTTTGTCCCACTATACGTGGAAATATTGGAGAGAAAAGATAGAACGATTGGTTGATATCGATGGTACAATAACAAAATGATAGAACAATTTGAAATATTTGTATATTTTATATATTTGATAGAAGAAGATTTACACAGTTGTAATAATTGTATAGGATATTTCGAGAATGATTTAAAAATTATTTAAAAATCTATAATTTCATGAAATGTTAATCTCTCGCCTTATAATTATATATTAAGTTTTGAAATTAGGAAATGTCCATTTTGAAAGTTATTTATATATTATAAAATTTTTATATATTTTAATATATTATTAATTTAATATATTATATAAAAATATCAATTGTAGACAATTATGAACATTTTTATCTCTTTTATTTTTAGAAATTTTATTTTATTTTCGATTTGTACAGTTTTGAATGAAATTAAGTATTGCTTCTATTCTATAAAACAAGAGATTAATATATTTGTAAAATATCTTTGGGAAGTATAATTATAGAAATCGAAACAAATACAGAAATTAGTGTACGAAAATGTCGATTTATGTTAGATGAAGCGAGACAAAGATAGAACAAAATTTTTGTAAACCAACATTTAATATGTAGTAAAAAAAATTAATATATATATAAAGTTTTCTATATCATCAATAAAAAAAATTTTTAGATACATTTAGATGGATCAATTTAAATATGACATCCTATATAGTGCATTTTTTATTTTTATATGCACAATTAAATACAAATACATAAAATAGAACATTGTAATAAAAGTAAAAAAAAACTATAATTCATAATGAAAGAGAAGTTTTGTTTATAATAAAATAAATTTTTCATAACACTTTAATGAAAATGTTCTTTTGTTCGTTGATGAATAAAGAGAAGAATGTGAAAGATGACGGTGGTCTAGCGTTACCAGTTTTACATGTCGGGTTATAGAAACGAAGACTGGCTCGTTTATATCATTAGGACGTCAAAGTGTCTCATACAGAGACGAGTTTGACGTAGTTTCTGCGACACGGCAATATCCCCTTCGTTGGTTCCCTCAACGTCAAAGTCTATAACTGTGACGCGTCTTGCCTCCTTTCTTCCTTCAATCATATGGAATTTTATTGGGAAACATTGGAAAGGAAACATTCTGTTCCCTTTCTTCCTTCGATTCCCTTTCTGCCTTTGAATATTAAAATTCATTTGTCGATAAATAACAATAGATCGTAATAAACGTGACGAAAAGTGAATCACATGATTTTAATTGTAAAAAGATTTGCTTTGAAATTATATGTTGACATGTTGATGATATGACTATGATTGAAATTGAAGAAAATAATCCTAAAATTTATCAAAGGCTTATGGGTTTTAACTTTGGAAAAAATTAAATAGAAATAGCATAAATATGAGATATTCTTGGTGAAAGCAATATAATAAGATCGTAAATTCAAATATTAATATTAAAATATATTAAATAATATTAAATAATATTAATATATATTAATATATTAAATAATATTAAAAATATTAAACAATAATGATTGATCTAATTCAGATCATACACATTCCATGATCAGAATTACCAAAGAATCTTTAATCTAAATACTTGAAAGAAAAGACCAATTCTGAATTGATATATATTTTCGATTTCAAACATGTCAACTTCTTTACCGACTTTACGACTTATTATATTATTATCACTTATCGACTATAAGAGGGCGCCACTTGAATGTGGGCCTAGTGTCCCAATGTTACTAATCTGAAGAAATCTAGAGTTCAAGTAGAGTTCCGATCGATTCATTCATATTTTATTTATTTCTTCATAAAGTCGAAAAATTTTCTTCATAAAATTCCATCATAAAATAATTATTAATATACTCAATTAAACTCTTACCTATATTTCATCATTTTTCTTTTAGTTATATTATTATAGTAATCTTAATATTCAAATTGTACATTTGGAAGATTAAATTGTAAATTGTATAAATACCATTGTAAGTGATAAATAAATAAAATAATGAGTATTAGGGAAAAGAATGCTTTGGATAGAATTTGAGATTGCTGACGAGAAGTCTTGAACTCGAATTCTGCTAAATTCTTTCATATTTTTCTTCGTTTCTATAACTCAAAATGGGATAGAATGTACGCAGGAAAATATTTTTATGTAAATTAATGATCTATAGTTCATGGCACTTATGAAATATGCTTTACATTAAGAATTAAAAAACGATAGTCAGTTGAAATATAAGTGACTAGAAATACAAAATAAAAAGAAAAAACACTTTGATAAAATCTCATATTATTAACTAAAATCATAGTTTTTCATAATATTTGCTTTTCCCCTATTATAATAATAATAAGAATGTCCAATATAATGGTCCAATATAAAGTTATCAAATTAAATCATTAAAAGACAACTAAATATAATATTAATTGATATCAAGCACTTTGCTTTTTAAATTTCAGAAATTTTCAAAAATTTTTTCTTAAAAGATATATTTACCCTTGATCATTACGATCCTGTACTACGTTATTTGCAGGTGTTACAAGATTCTACAATTAGCTTCGAATGTCTGTGTACATTGATTGCCTCATTTAGCTGGAATATCGTGTCCACGTATTCTGCACACCGAATAAGTAACACCTGTGACTTACAATAGTTCAAACGATGTTAATAATGCTACTATTATCAAACGTACAATACAAAACGAAGGCGAATGTGAATTTGAGAGGAATAAACCGATCTTTGAATATCCTCTTTTCCATTTCGAGAAGAAAACAGAGCAGGAGGTAAAAGGAACTGGGCCACTAGAATCCCAATTGGAACCCTTCCAAACATTCTATAGCTAATTAGGAAGTGAAAGAGTACGAGAATTGCATGATCATTACTAGATCCAAAAAAATTTCGTTGCATCGAATCTTTCATATCCTTCCTTCCGCCATGCCATCTCGAGAGAACCTCATCGTAATTCAGGGAAATCCTGTTTACGCCGTGACTTTTAGTCCAACGTCAGTAGCCGGCATTTTGATTCGAGATTGGCTACGAGCCAATCTTCTTGCGAGTCAGAAAAGTCATGCCGTCCGCTCGCAACTTGCGATCCAAACCACGCGCATGCGCGCTCAGTTTATCAATTTTGCGGATAGATCGGCTTCATTTTCAGGGAGGGGCGGATTTTTCTATTCGAGGGATGCATCAGCCACAGTTCAGGTTCCATGGTGACGCGTTCGACCGCATTGAAAGAGATCTTATTTCAGATGGGGACACTATGGATGGCTGTTATCGAGCGAGAGCATGTTTACACTAGCTGATAGATTGCTCTGTATCGACAAATAGGGGGAGGACAGACTAACAGTCGCGAAATACGTTGTAAGGCCTACCAATTTTGCGATTGCGTCTCCAAGAGACATCATTAAAAACTCGTTTATCGCCAGATGATTTCTGAAGTTTTTGTATTCTTAGATTTATTCGATCTGGCACTAGCATGGCCTGGTAATCGCCATTTTGTACGAAAACTATGCGAAACCTTCGAACAATGAGTGTCCCCTTGGTGAACAATGCGACAATGAGTTTTAAACTTTCCTCCATAGTTTCTTAAACAATGTCGTAAATATGTCTATCCTGTAAACAGTATGTTCGGTATTATATGCCAAAAGTTATAATTATTTAGAAAAAGGATCACTTTGTTAGTTTTGATAATCTTAATGCATATCGAGAACATTGTTTAAAATATATATTCTTATATCTGGCAAAAATTAAATATTTTAAGGTTTTGATTAGATTCCATTTGGATTTCATTCCAGTTAATTTGATCTTATTTAAAAAATTCACATTTAAAACCTAGAATAAATAAAAATAGTAATTAAAAATCCAAAACGATTTAAATTATAGTAAATCAATTCTGTTTAAGGTTCAATCAAAATTATCAAATCAAATCTAATCTATTTTCAAATCTATTTAACTTTATTTATTTAACCTAAAATTATTTAAATTATCAAAAATATCAAATCTAATTCAAATTTTAAAAGTATACAAGGAAAGTGTTCAAAATAATAATTTTGAAAATATTTTTCAAAGTCGTCAAAACCTATAAAATTATTTTCTAAATAATTCTGTAGAGCATTCATTAAACATGATGTTGTTAAATCCTTATGGATGAGAGTTTGAGACGTTAACGAGTATTTGGATAAGAAGTTTGGAGGAGGTTGAGGGCGAAATAGTGAAAAGCTCGAATGGCGACGATTGAGCCACGTTATGTATTATTCAACGCCGCTTCGACAATGCTATTAACAAGGATTGTCGAGATATACAACGCAAACTATAAACGAAGATGGGAAAGATATTCACTTGTTCCCGGTGTTTCCACTTGAAATCAGCTACAAAAGAAATCGTCGGGCGCAATATTAAGTATCGATGAAAGATTCGTTCTTCCATCTTGTAACAATTATATTATACTGTTATACGCTTGGTTCCATTGTAATGTTTCTTATAAAGGAATCGGCGGGATTATAGCAGACCATCTTATACAGCTGGAAAGTCCTCTCATTCGTGTCTGGAATCGTTCTTCGAAAGGACCGAGCATTATTCCTGCTCGTTATTTCTTCTTTTATGCCCCGTAATGGGGAAGATTGAAAGTAAACGAAATTACGACACGTCAGCAGATATGCGGCGGTGCACACAGTGATCGAGAAAACGATTGTCTGGCTGCGAAAAATATTAAAATTTTTTTTCATTTCTAAAATTCATTATTGAATTTTTAACGTCATTTTTGGGATTCTAAATCGAAAGAAGAATTTTTTGAATGTTAATTGCTTATTGAAGTTGTTTTAATAAGGTAATTTCTATACTTAGAAATATTGTAATTGATTTTCGTTCTAGCAAATAATAGTATCGTAAAATATTTTCATTTCGTAATTAAAAAATTGTAAAAAATTATTGTAAAGATTTTCATTAAATATGGTTAAGCAAGTAATTTTGTAACAATATCTATTGTCGAATGGTCAAAACTAAATTGTTTGAAAAATAAGTCTTATCCCATAAATATTTTTGCATATAACTTTTACTTTTACATTGAAAAAATATTCTTTTCTCACAAAAATAGTTATTGCATTGATAATACAGAGAAGTTTAAAAATTAAGTAACAAAAAGATAAAAAAAAAAAATAAAAATTACTTTTTATTAACAATAAGTAATACACAATTATATTTAATGATACACTATTTAATTGATTCATTTTTATTCTTTTCTATTAGAAAAAAGAGACAGAATTTACATTCATCTTGCACAAAAGTCTAAAATCTACAATAAAAATTACATTTACTTAATTCATATCTAAATTTAATTCATCACACTTTATAATAATAATAAATTGAAAAATGGATCAAAAATGAATCTAAAACACCATTAATATCGCAACACGTATTTGAACCATACACGTACAAATCCATGTATTAAACCAGTTACTTAAAATAAGAAATAGCCAATAATAGTCCTTTCGAATCAAATTCGGTAAAACTGCTCGTTCGAAAATTTAACGAAACGCAAGAGGGAGAAAAGAGGAAAAGAGAGCGGTATCGAGTCGGTATCGAGAATAATTAATGTACGATAGTGGAGATGGTGCACTGCGAGATAGTGGTTCGAAACTCCGGTGAAAGGCGGCGTAGCACGCTTGAAACATGGCGACGAACGACATTTTGAAGCGTGGCGGCGAGACGAAATGTAACCAGCAGTTTCACGACGAACCTCTCTCTCCGCGGCGTGACAGTTTGAAACCGTGGTATCGCCCACGGGGACTTGGCAACTTCCAACTTTGTTCTTCGTGAACCTTACCGGAAACATCCGCCGGAATTTCGCGCCCCGAGTAATGCGCTCGGGACGGGATGGAGGTGGCGCGAGTGGATGCATATCAAACGATAATAATTCCTTCTGCATTATACATTTCGTTCGGGCGCGTTTCAGAGCCGGGCGCGTTTCAGAAATCGGATTTACGGTTACCATTCGCGTGTAACGATCCTTTCGAACCGAGTTAACAGCTACTCGAATTCATGCATTTTACACGGCATGCTTAATAAGCTTTTTCGCTTATCCTCTGATCATTGCAAGTTAAACGCTGTTGGATAAAATGGTTATTAATAGTTTATAGCAATCGTTCAATGTTTTAATATAGATATCGGCTTAAACGAGCATAAACGAAAAGGTTTTATTAATAGGTTTCTTAGATGGATATTAAATCATTTGATCAACTCAAAATTGTCGATAGGACTCGAAATGCTCGTGTTTCGTTTTTGATCATCAAAATTAACCTAGATCGATCACCATAATGTCTATAATGGATGGAAAAACTCAATTATTGGTGAGAGATAAGTCCTAATTGTTGGTTTCTTCTTGATTTTGTTAATTTTATTATATGAGATATGAAAATACGTAAGTTTTAAGTTTTTATGTTCAAAAACTGGAATTTCTGTTTTAAGAATTGATTGGGATAACTATGTGTCAGTTAAGCGAATAGAAAATCTGATTAAAACCTACTATATTTGGATAAGTAATCATTTGAGAACGTTAGTATTGATTTATAAATCATTTTAAATTGTAGCATTTTTGACCAGCAATAACCAATGTTATATAGTAATAATAATAATAACAAAAGTATTATTTGATAATGATTATTGTGACATAAATCCACTAATTTCTATTTGATCAACAAAACCAAGCTATTTGAAAGCTATGGTGAAAACAATATATATGTTAGTGATTAAGTATTAAGATATTAAAGATCACTAGTTAATGATTATAGCAGTAGCATTGTGCTTTTATTGTTATTCTTAACCAAAATTTAAATTATATTATTGAAGCAGTAGAATGAATATTCAAAATATTCAGTGTTTGTTAGTAGTGTTTGAAATAGAATTTTTAAATTTTAAATCCTAACTAATGAGCAATGACAATACCAATTAATAATAATAATAATAATCAAATTTAGAATTTGAATAGATACAATTCAATATTGGAGAATTATAATCATAACCTTGTAAGTAAGCTCAGTTAATAAAACAGCAATCAATGTGTGTCAATAATAATAATTGAATCTAAAATTCAAAAATATTTGTATGGAGTTAAAAGGTATATTAAAAGAAAAAAAGCTTTCTTCTTATATCAATAACGAATTTCTAATGAATTAAGAAATATATAATAATATTTGAAGATTTATGATCTAGATTTTCCTTCTTCTATACTTTAGATGGCGTAACGATACAGTAAAAGTAGGATAGTAAGGTTAGGATATGTATTTTATATAGAAGACAAATAAATGAAGAGAACATAGACTTCATTTTGAAGACTAATACAAAAATCCAATAGCAAAACATATAATATGAATATGATGCAAAATCAAATTTATATAAATATGATTAAAGAAAATAGAGTATAATATAAGAGATTTAATAGAAATCTATTTCATTCTTCAAATATCATAATGCCTATTATATTTTGTATTTTCTTGCATATCATCTGTATTTTATAGATTTTTATATATTCAAAAAATCATAAACATCTTCAGTTATAGTAATTGAAATGGTTTCACTTATCTTATTCTATCTTGTATATTTCAATAAATTATTATCATTTATTTTGGAATAAATTTATCTTTTAATATTAATTTGACTTTAAACTTGATTCCTGGTAGTGATTTTTTCATGTGAATTTTGAGAGAACGATTTTCCAAGATCATTTCTCTTTAGATCGTAGAATAATTTAAAGTTGAAAATCTTTAATTTAACGATTCGGCTCGGTTGAGCATGCTGGTTATCATCAGCAGCCTCTTTGATCCTACACCTTTCAAGTATAACATCTAATGGTATACACATATCAAAGACTGGTGAAATTATTCAAAGATGAATATATCGGTTATGGAGACATCTCGTACAACATTAAACAAGTTCAAGCAAAACTTTCTTTGAGATCAACTGTTACTAAAATTTACTGGTTTTCGTTTTTTCATTTTGGAATTCTTATTTCTATTCGCTTTTGATTCTTTATGTTATGAAGATTTAAATTGTCATAGATTCAATTTTTTTAATATTATAGTTGCTATTATATTATATTTAAAAAAATAATTTCGGCTGAAAATATTCGGCTGAAGATTTGAAATAAATGAATACATGAAATTTTTCAAAAATTCTTAATTTTCATTTATAATTTATCTATAATATAAACATAATTTTCATTAGATTAAAAAATAAAAGAATATTTTTAAAAATATATTTAAAAAAGAAATTTAAAATTTTAAAGCTTTTGCACGATTTCAAAAATTAATTTTAACTAATTTCTTTTTTTTACACAAAATTTAGAAAAATAAAGATAAATTTATTTCAGTGTTATAAATAATTTAATAATTACTAATATAATAATATAATTTTTATTTATCATCTATTTTGTGACGAATATACACATTATTTTGATTTTAATTACAATCAGATACATAAAAAAAACAAAATTTCATCATTAAAAGGAAAGAAAACATCGCTAAAATTACCTAAATCTCACAAGAATATGACGAAATAATATAGTTTTCGTATGTTTATCAATCATCCGAATAACATAGATAGTTTCAAGATTTCAAAGCAGGTCTATATAGGCGTCTAGGATAGACACTTGGCGGTATCGCTTGCCATCGTTCGCAATTCCTCTAAACACGTAGGATTTACCTAGCAAGAGGCTGCAATTACTAATTCTGTTCACCTCGTATCGGGCCGCAACGAAACAACCTCTCTTCTGGTTGCTTCATGGCAAATATGACCGTGCTTGTCCCAGTTTCGTCTACTAACGAAGCGACAGAGAGAAAAACAGTGGGGGAGAAGAGAAATGGAAGGGAGAGAAACAAAAAGGAATCGTTTCCAACGACGAGGCTCTGCTAACGAATCGTCGAACACGTCGCGACACATTGAGTTCGTTGAAAATGAAACGGGTCGAATAGTTTCGTGGAATAATTTCCCGAAAATGAGGCAAAATAAAAAAAAATCTTATTTCATTAACGACCGAACAACGAACTTTGCCCAAATTTTTTTTCTCTTGTGGTTGTAAAACAAGTTTTTATGCGCGAATGAAAAGAAAAGAGGAAGAAAGTTTCCGTTATAAAAATTTCGAAACTGCCAACTAGCGAGCTCTTATGAAAGTAACTCCGTTTATAATCGAGCAAAGTTGGCCGGTAACCAGTCGGTAATAATAAAAAAATCTTGGTAATTATTTGGAATAGTCTTTCTTAATCTTGAAACATATATTTTAATTATCATTTTGAAGAAGTTTTTTTTTTTATATATATTTTAGTGTTCGAATTATATCAAAATCGGATTTTTAAATCATATATATATATATATCATATTTTAATAATATTTGAGTAGATTAAATTAGATTTGTTATATTTATGTCATATTTTGATTTCAAAATTAAGAATATCTTAATCATCGTTATGTTAAAAAGTGCAATTATTACTTGAATTTGAATTAGAAAAATTATCTTAAAAAAATTTTAGATGCTTTGTAGATCTAGATTAATTTTTAGATTTACTTTTAACCCAAAATCAAATAAATTTACAATTTTATTCAATTGTAAGTTCTATTAAAAAAATTAATATGTGTAATAACTAAAATCTAATTCAAATCTATTTATCTAAATCTATTTATCTAAATCTATTTATCTTATGTTGTGTTATGTATCCTAATAATCCTAACCTAAATGTTTTGAGATTATTCCAAATCCTGCAATATATGTATAGTACAATATCTAGCATTGAAAATATTTTTGTATATTAAAAATTAAAATTGAATAATAAATATATATAAACAAAAGTTTATATAGTACGTTTATTTAGTACGTTGATATTAACATATTTCAAATAAAAATTAATAAAATAATTTGTATTATAAATAATTATCAAAATCTTTCTTCAATTAAAATACCAAAAAATGTACTTCTACACAAAATGATTAAAAAAAAATCTTTTTCTTTTCACTTAATCATCTCTTATAATGTATATAATTGTTTGTATCTGCGTTTTGAGTGGCAATAGGAATCGTTTCACGGCCACAATAAAGTAAATCGTGAGGATTCACCATTATAACTAGAAACGAGGATAGTTTTCGTCACGAAAATTACGAGAAAATAACGTCGCAGCTTTTTGACCGAGTTGCGTCAATATCTTCTTGCGACAATGGATTGCCATGCCGCGACATTTCAAATCGACAAGAATGAGGACACGAGGTAGTCATTGATGAGGGGGATACGTGGTCACTAGAGGAAGAAAGCTATCCCTCCGTTTGAGATCGTGGTCGGATAGATCGCTGGCCGAATTGGGTCAGAGAATGACGAAGAGAACGGTTCGCCTCAAGAACCGTCTACAGATCCTCCGAACTCGTGTAGGGATAACGCTTTTCCGCCGATAAGCTCCTCGTTTCGTCATCCATCTCCACCCTACGCTTACAGCGCCGGTGTACACAACTAAAAGCGCACGCGAATCCCTCTGGTGTGTATACGTGGAACCGCGGGTGAATGTGTGCAAACGGGCGCAAAATCGATTCGTATAATACGGTCACGTGGTGAGCGATTTTCAGCCGGCCTGATTACGGTTATTCAACCACGTGACAGATTTCAAATTTACTCGGGGAGTAGCGGCGGTGGCGCTGGCAGCACTCGGTTGACGCAGTCACGTATAATCAGGTGGCCTGAAATTTATTATAGTACGTGCGTTACATGTCGGTTGCGCCATTACATAGCGCGAGTGTCGCGAGCGAGTTTCGATTTATTGTCGATACATGGACACCTATTCCAGCGCGAATACTTTCTATTTCGCGACAGAGCTCTGTTTGCTTAGACGCGAGATTCGATTATGGTGAATACGAAATACCCTTTCGTGCCTTCTATTGTCGCGTTAACCGATATCACGCGACATGGAATAAGAGATCTCTATTTATCTGAATTCTCGATTACGTGGAATATATACTTTTGAATATATTTTTGGTTTGATGTTGGGTTTCGGATAAAAGGATATGCTTTATATATCATCATTGGGTTAAATAAGTATTATTTCGAGATTACAAAGAAAAATGAAAGTTTTAATAATAGAAAAGATTGAGTTTCTTGAGCTCGTCCGTGTTTTAGCGTTTATGCTGGCCGAAATTTTTGATCGAATAGTGATAGAGAAAAAAGATATATGTCTGAAAGAGAACGTATATGATAATAAAAATTAAAATCATGATCTAACATCATTTTTAATTACATCTCTATTAACAAAATCAAATAAATAAATATAATGAATAAAAAAATGAATCAAAAGTATAGAAAATAAATTTTCTTTAGATTAATTATATTTAAATACTAATAAATTATGTGATTGATTAATTTCAAAGAAAATATTTTCAAGATTCTCTTTTTTTTGAGTGAGAATAATGGATTGCCAGTTATGAAATAGTTCATAACTGTTAATTATAAAGCTATTATTTTATCTTATATTTTATTTTATTAAGAAAAATATCAACATTCTATTCACTATAAATAACCAATATATAGTATAAACAATATATATAAAAACAAAATGAAATATCTTTAAATAATAGGTTAGAGACTAACTTGAATCACCATTTAGCATAATACATAAGATAATAGCATTCACTAGTGCCCTCTATCTGCTAATTGTTAAAAACAGTATAAAAATCCATTCTTATTACTAGATTTAATTATATTCATAAAGAAATATAACTTAATAATTTATTAACTATATAAATTATCCATTGACTATCAAAATCCATTTTCAAATTCTATTTAAAATATATAAATTTTTTGAATCTGTTTCTACATTATTCATATACAAAATAAAAACTCAAATTCACATACCGTGTTTTAACCCAAAATATGTTCTTTTTTTTTTTTTTCTTTTTTCTTCAAATTTCTCAACCAACAAAAAAAAATTATAAGCATATTGATAAATAACGATATTTTTCTAAATTTTTCTAAATATTATTTGCAATGAAGGATCTATTTTCTTTCGATCTTCAAAGTCAAATATATAAATCGCGACTAATACTAGGATGAGTGATCGCATAAAAATATTAATAGTAATATATTTATTAATAGTAATATAAAATCAGCTATAATAATTAAAAAACCACAATAATCGATATTGTAACAAAAATATTCCCATAAAATCCATTCCATTTACGAAAAAATATCCTAAAATCCTAAAATTTCCCTTCCCTATATAACGCGACCCCATCAAAATTTCACACTCTGCGTGAACAGGAAGAGTAATGGCATTCTTCGTCGAAAGCGTCGCTAATTATCCCCTTCGTCGAAATCCATCGAACAAAATCCCCCTCGTGATTACGAAATAATCGAACTCGAAATGGGATAGGGAGCGTGTGAAGAATCACCGCGAAGGGTTTGGTTGGAGGGCGTAAAAAATTCACGAGCCACGATCCGAAGATGGATTTCGCATGAAAAGTACGGCTATCGATCGAATGATGCGACGACGTCGTTCACTGGGATAAAAGCCGATCGGAGGAGGAATCAAACTCGAGTAACCACAAATTACAGGTGGCAAGTAAAGAACGACCAGTAGCCACGGTTGACGACGTGGAAAGCTCGTTCGAGGGCGAGTCGAACGAGAGAGATGTTTTGGGAGAGGGGAGGAGAGGGGGGGGAGGGATAGTATAGTAATGTCGCGGTGAAACGGGAAGAGCCTCTCGAAGGAAAGAAAGGAGAAGGAGGATGAAAGGAAGGAGAAGAGAGGGGAGGGAGAGGCGAGGGATAGAAACGAGCCACCGCCCATGCACGCTTCATCAATCTTCGCTTCTCGCGGAGAGGACTAACGACGTCGCAGCGGAGAGATAAACGGACTTGGCTGGTCGGGGGTAATCTCGGTATATCAGTTGGCACGGTTATTGTTGGCGAAGCCAACTGTAGAAAGAAAGCTATCTGTTGTGGGACCGCGCGTTGGTAATCGATCTCTCTTTTCAACGGTCTGCCAGTTCCTTTTATTACCGCCTTCGATATCTCGATTGCTAATTAGCGAAAATTTCTTACGTTTTAGTGATTAAGTTTCAGTAGAAGATGCAGATGACAAATGTACAAGATATATGTTTAAGGTATATGCTAAATGCGTTGTCTTTGAGATGATTAAACGTATGGTTTATATTAATCTCGAAATTTTGTTGAGATGAATGCTTATGAATAATGAAATAAACGTTGTTCTATTGTAGCTAATATTTTTTATTAATCTTTATATTCTTTTTTTTTTGGATAATTTTTTAGAAATAATAATATGTGCCAATAGTGTGACATAAATTATGGTTGAAAAATATTTATATCTACATCTACATCTTTTAAATATTATATGTATCTTTTATATTTGTTATTGCACAAATAGAATGAGAAAATATCAACTACATGTATATTAAATCTGAGAAATTGTTTCATTTATCTGTCTGTGTCAATGATATTTTAGCCTAATTTGTCATATTTTGATAATCAGTAGATATGTAATCAGTAGATATATAATATGTAAACTTAATCTATAGCCTTTATATTTTTTGATATTTGATGAGAAATCAAAAATACTATTTATAAAAAGTTTATTTCATCTACATGTCAATTCACTGCTACCTTATATCAGTTGTTTCATTATAATAGCAAAAGAACATTTAATCCTAATCTTTATTATATAATAATATCAAATTAAACACCATAACTAATTTAATTTCAAATTATATCATACAGTAAATATGTTAATAATTTTCAAGTCAATGATTTTATGAACATAAAAAATTATTATTTTACTTATCAAATGCTAAAGATATGAAATTGGAAAAAACTTGAGAATATATTCAAATGAACTTTAGATATGCAATTTTTACAAACATTACTTCCAAATCTTTGCAAGCATGTTGCATTTTAATTTTCAGTTTCGCTAATGTTATTCCATCCAAATAATGATAAAAAAGATACATTGTGATTTTTATAGGTCCGTTGTTATCCCGAAAGTAAGATATAAACTCATCAGTCCAAAAATGCAGCATTACAGGAATGTAAATTAAGACTTTGGATTAGTAAAATGATAGGCATTGCTATTCCAACATTCTCAGCTTTTTTTTCTGCTAAAGAATATTCGTTTCAGCTAAACGAGAATATTTAAGTATTTTCCTTATTTTTAATAATGAATATATAGAATGTATTTATTATATACAGTTTAAATAGTTTCGAAGCAACAATGCCGAATGAAAGAAAATTTATTAATATTATTTTTTATAATATTATTATTTCAAGCTTTTTTAAGATGATTAATATTTTTAATAAAAAAGTGTATCATTTTAAATTGCATCATAAATTATTTACTGAAGAAATATAATTGGAATGAATCTATGAACCATGATCTTAAGATGTTCTTAAATATTAAAAATATGATAAAATTGTGACATTTAGAAATGTGAATTTTCTGTTTTTTTTTTAATTATTTCTGAAAGCACACGTTCTAGGTTGATAATATTTTTCTGTTGCTTTTTGTTTTAGCTATTTTTTAACTGCTCAAAAATATTTAATAAAATACCTAAACTGTAACCTCGTTTTAGAAATTTTTTATTTAATAGCTGAATAATTATCCATAAATAATGAATGAGAAATAATGAGAAACTACATGTATTTATCTTTTATTAATTTTTTATATTATTTATTTTTTATAATTTGGTTTTTTATAATATATTCAATATAATATGGTATAATATAAATGGTATAATATAATTAATTTTTTATAATTTGATATAATATATTCAATTATTTCACTGCTAGTTATATCAATGATAGACATCAGTTTGATTATTCTAATTAATATAATTTCATTACATTTTTTATTTTCAAAATTTAAAACTCATGTTTCAGACAATGCCAAATATAATTTTTCAGTCATTTTAATTAATTATAAAAAATATGTGCTTTTATATTAATATATAATATTATTGATTTTGAAAAAATTCCAAGAAAATTTCTTTTCTACAGAATATTTCAAAATCACTTAAATTGTACTATAAAAAAAATTATAATTAAAAATAAAGGACTTTAAATGGTTTCTTTCAAATGAAATCTACTAATAGATCTGCTAACTAGATTAGTTTGGATACTTCTAGTTTGCAACATTTGTAAATGAGAAGTTGTTTGTGATGTTTACTCGAACGAAGCTAGCTAATATGGACAATCTTGCAATGGTTGTCTATTGTAGCATATTGCGAACGTGGAATGCGATTTAAATTTTCGTGTCAAAAATTGGATTGCAAGTTCTTCTGCTTGTAACATACATTGTTGCTCATATTTGTTTGCTTATTCATTCATTTATTTATTATGTTAAATAATTAATAATAAATTATATAATATAATATAAATTATATTTATGCATATATTATATTAAAAAATTATATATAATTGATATATAATTGAATTAGTCATATAAATTTTGGTAATATTTTAGTGAAAATATTATCTCCTTAATAATTCTATTCTCTTTATGTGCAAACACAAATCTAGCATTAATCTATGATATTTAAGAAACATAAGATTCTGAATTAATATATAAACGTATAGTCATAACGAAATGAAAGAGTTTATAAAAAATGTTACAAGTTCACACTATTATTACAAAATTATTACTGATCGATTACTCTTGAACGATATTCTAAAAAAGATCAAAGATCTTTAGTATTCACATCTTTCTTAAAAATTTCAAAAACAGATATTTCATCATTTATCTCATAAAAGAAAAAGGAAATTTTAAGTAATTATAATGTAGAAATCGATGTAAAATCATTTAATGATTTGCGAAGATCGATTTTCTTAATAGATCGCGTTGAAAGAATTTAATTAAATGTAATCGCAGAAAAAGAAAAATGAATTAGAAGTGAAAAAAAAAAAAACAATAGTGATTTAAAATTCATCTTAAATTATATTTTCAGAAAGAATATAAATCTGATTGATTGATTTTGACAAACCCAATATATTTATAAAAATTAAACACATTAAAGTAAAAATATCATATAATATAAAATTTTTGTATATTTCTAAGAGATTTATAAATGGTTAATAATCAATATAAATTAATCAATCATCAACAAGAAAAAATAAAATTGGCAGTGTAGGAAAATGGATGAAATGGTTAAAGAATGGATGAATTTTAATTCTTTGTACTTTTAAGAGATTTCTTGTAAATTTATTCTGCAAATCCCTAGATGATCAGCAACAATCAATAGCCAATTAGTCAGTCACCAACAATAAAAAATAAAATTAATTACTTGGATAGATGTTATTGGAAGTATCATTAATAATGATTCAAAATCTATCTTAAATTCCCGATTAATGGCAAGCCACAAGTTGATCTCATCTAACAGTAATACTAACAATCAATTATATTTTATTGTCAATATAATTACTTACAAAAATATAAATTGTGAAAGTGAAAGTATTTCGAAAGCCTGGATTCCTGGATCACTTCATCCGCTCAGAAGAAAAAACTCCTCCGAATATTTCCAATAGTTTATATCTATAAAAGTACTGCAACGTGTACACAAAATGCGGGGAGAGGCAGGAAAAAAGAAAAAACGGCGAGAGGAAACATCTTTGTCGGACTCGCCAGTCGGCGGACAGCTTTTAATATATTTGACAAAGTTCGAGCTTTCAAGAAACGCGACCAACCAGCCTCGTAAATTTTTCCCTCTTAGCAGTATGCGCTTCCACGCCTACGGGGCTGCTTCACCTTCGCGCCATGGATAAGTCTTCGTTTCCCAAAGTTTTTCCCCGCGATCGTATCGGGATACATTTTTACAAACCCGCTCGAGACGGTCCATTATTCGTGTTCTTTTGCAGTCGAGCCAAAGCTAAGAACTGCCCTACTCCCGAGTGGTAAGTTTCCAAGCAAGAAAAATTACGGAGTAGCGAAGATCTTTTTCTCCTTCTCTTCCTCTTTTTATTTTCTTGTACCGCTTCTTCTTCTTCTTCTTATTCTTCTTCTTCTTCTTTTTCTTTTTCTTCCGTGGATGAGGACGATTCCGGTTTCTTGGATTACCACCGATGACGTGATAATGTCAAATCCCAGCGGACACCATTATTTCAATGTTTGCTCCTGGGCTGGGAAGAAGTCTGGATCTAGCGGAAGACCTCGATAATAGGAGTCCTATTACTGTTCGAGGTCAGAGTTGAGGCTGCGTTGCCGCTTGAAATCGACTGAAACGGATCTGAGCCTTCTAAAGTATACTCTGATATTATTACTGGATCCTCTGGTTTTGATGTTTGATGAGCCTCGAGTACATTCTTGTGAAGAAAGTTTCCTTGCTGAACATTTTCCACTAGTTAACACGCGAATTATAAAATGTAGATAAACTTGTGAATCTACTCGAAATGGATTACACGAGTCAACGAATGACAAATGTTGAACACGTAATAATTGTCCAAACATTTTTACAGAAATATAATTGCATTGTAATTTAATAGTAAAAATCAATCATGTTGAAAAGATACAACTATGCAGTACAATTTCTTTGATCTAGAAAAATAAAGATATTCGGCTTTTACTATTGTATTCCGTAGCAGGCTACAATATATATGTACGTGTCTTGTAAAAGATATCCCAGTTTCGTTATTTATAAGTAGAATTAAAATAAAGGTTTTATCGAAAGTATAATTAATTAAAATATGCAAGCCGATGTTTGGATTAATTATATTTTGCTCTGCTAGAAAGATTGCTTAATAATTTACTCATTTTTCAAAATATCTTCTTGTTAAAAGTTAATGTAAGAAATATTTAATTCGTCATGGCATTAAAATTAATAAATGAGAAAAAAAAACAATAGCTTGATTCGCTTTACGCGGACAAAATCGAAAGTTCAATAATTTGTAACTTCTCATATTTACCTTTGAACTTTTATATAATTCAGGTCTTTGCTGTTAGGTGGCAGCATCTCCTATAAAAGAGATTTTAAGAATTGCTACAAGATGTCGCCACTGTGATGTTCCTACTATCGATAAGATAGAGATAAGTATTGTTAGAACAAAATGGTGGTTTAAGAAAACATAAAATGGCAGTTTCCAAAATGTTCTCTATATTTCCAAACTATGGAATGGAAATTTTTTAAGAAAAATTGAGAAATTTTCAAAGAAAAAATTAAACAATATACGAGTAAATAATATATATATTTTTTAATTTATACTTTATAAATAAGTTTATTTTATGAACAATTTTTTAAATACAATATTAATTATATTAATTTCTTAAATAATTTATTATTTCAAAATAGTAATAATATATTTCATTTAAATATAATCAGAAATTTATCTCGAGAAGCAATGTGCAAGCTCGATATTTACAATTAATTCTTAACGGAACCATTGATCAACGCAAATCCGATGTAATTAATTATGATAATACTATTGATTTCGGGTTTCCGTGGTCACGTTAATATCGTTATTGTCGACATTTGAACGATCGTGACTAACGGTGAATTCCTGCGAGCTGGAAACCAACAACCACTGCAATATCGTTTATCGATTAAGCTGTTGGTATTGCAATTTCGGTTAAATTTCGTTTCCTTTTAAACCTTCTTTTTCATATCTTTTGATAATATTCGACATATATAAGGAAACTGCTAATTTTAAGTCTAGAAAATTATTATTAGTTTAAAATTTATATTATTTAAAATTTGTATATTATGCTTAAATTAGATTAGCTTAAATTCTTCTGTTTCTCTATCTGTTTATAGAAAACATAGATTAGATTAGATTAAGAGAGAAAAATAATTTTCATGAAGATTCCTTAAAATGACATAGGATAACATCAATTTTTTTTAAATCCTTTTTTTTAAATTCTTTCTACTAGTATTCGATAAATAAATACATACTTAGGTTGAATTAAATTAGGTTAGGCAACTTTTGAACGAACATAACTTCAGATTCAAAATCGTCATATTTCGTCTTCATTCGTCATCCATGATTTCAACTCTCACGCATTCTAGTAATATTCACGTCTACGGTGAAATTTATGCGGGTCGCACTTGTCGCCCCTCTTACCCCAGATTTTCATACCTGGCACAAGACGCGGAGAAAGCGCGAGGCGTGTCGCCTTAATAAAAATTACGACACCCGCGCGGAATTGATTTGCAAGAATTTATCTCCAGAACCATAGCCAGGGAGCAAGAAGCCGACTCCCGTTCCGCATTCGTGAGAGAGCACACGGCCTATACTCGCGTCATCAATTTCATCCTTGCACCACCTCCCCTAATGTTCCTTGTCGAGGGATCAGCGACCTGCGATGGCTGCGGATGTAATTCGCCCCGGGATGTAATCAATGCTGTTGCAAATTCCGTGGTTGACTGAGTCGAAGGCGGACAAGACCTGGCTCGAGGACCAATCCTCCGACCTTTCCTCAACTCCAGCACGAGTTAGATTTGTCCCTATAAGGGACAAAAGATCGCCTTTATCTCATTGCTCGATTGTTTCTCCTCTCTTTCTCCTCCGTCTTCCATTATCCCCCTTTGTCCCGGCCCGAATCCTCGAATTCCTCTTCTCTTTTCCCGCCTCTATTTCTTCGTACCTCCCGGTGTCTGTTTCGAACGACGATTCTATTTACGGAATCTTTCTCTCTCTCTTTTTTCTTTCTCCTTCTTCGTGTCCGTTTGCAGGGGATCTCCTCCTCTTTTTCACTCGTTCCTTTTAACGTTGTCTCGTTTAATGCACCCCTATATAGGAAATTACAATTGAAAACGTTTCGTTAGTTGCGACTATTTTCCACCGTCGCTTTTTTACCCCCGTTGTCTCGCCTCGTTTTTCCTGTTCGCAGCGCGTAAATCGTTAGCGAGCTCGTTAACTTCGCGTTGCGATATTTATCGCAGCCGGCCTGGCCGGCCCGGCTGGATAATGGAATCCCATTGTCTACTTACGAGCGCATTGCCCCTCGAACGATTGCCTCTCGTTGACACCGTTTCATTCGATCAATCGGCCATCCAAGATCGAATACACCGCGCCTCGATCTTCGACGATTCGTCCGCTTCTTCGAGCACTCGAGGACACTCGACTTTTTTACGGTAATTCCTCTCGAAAGTGATCTCTCTCTCTCTCTCTCTCTCTCTCTTTCTCTCTCTCTCTTTCTTTCTTTCTTTCTCTCTATTGAAGTGGATTCGACGAACGGATAAGAAAGCGTGTGAAGGAATAATTGAAGATTCTGCAAATTCACCTTTGACAAGATTTTTTTTTAAGTATTTTTGTTTATACTTTGAAAAGTAAAACTTATTATTATATATGCGCAAGAAAAATTAATTCAAAAATAGTTGTCTCTGAAAAATATTATTTCAAGATCGTTAATTTTTCTTTTTACGATAAATTATCATAATCGATATTAATTTTAATTGTTTTTTAATATATATTTAGAATACTAAATTTTTTAAAAATTCATGGATAACTTTAATGACTCTTCATTATGCAAATTTCCAAAGTTTTAGACAATAAATATTAATCCTTACGTTAAAATCAGAATATTCAGGCTATTCTTTGATTTGATATCAATTTTTGAATGAAAAAAAAAAAAAAAAAGAATTCAATTACAACGAAGTGAAGTTACGATCCCAAGTATTGAATAAATCTCCTTTCCTTTCTTCGCTCGAAAATATCATATTTCTCTGTTCAAATCTTCGATTTCATAACGTTATCGAGTTTTTCGATGTGGCGCGTGGCTTTGACGAAGTGAGATGGATTCGCAATTCCCAATATTCCGATTCGTCCTTTGATCAAGACAAATGGAATCACTTTGAACGATCGAGTTCTAACGTTGATCGCGCGTGTTAATATTTGCCCATGCTAATACCCTTCGATTCCATACATCAGGAAGAACGCTTACATGCATATGTGCACATATCTACTACTCATGAACACACGCTTTGATTCATGTGGCGCTTTACAAAATTCATCGAATCAAGCTTAACGTGCAATTAATTCCTCGTTATATTTCACATGTTTCCGCTTTTTTTTCGTGAAATTATAAAATTCTTTATTCACTTTTGTGTTATTCGTGTATATAGGATTATAATATATTCGCGAAGTAAATTTTGAAATATTGATTTTATGTGATAAAACAAAAGTGTACGGTATATAAAAATATTATTTCAAACTACAAACATTTAGTGAGTTATAAGTGATTGAAGTTTGCGTTAAGCAATTCTATTATCAAAAATGATAATAGAATTATGTATTTTATCTCTGTTTTATTTCATTTAAAAAAAATAACTAATATTTTTACATATTTGATGTTTATTTTAATCTCTAAAATCCAAATATTTTATAAATATTTTATAAAACCTTTTATACAAGCAAGATATAAAATAGTGGTTCCAAAATTTTTGAATTATATTCCATTAATCAAGAATTTAAAAAATATTATTAATTTCAAATTAAATAGCAAAGTTAGCAGAAAATATGATACAATTGTAATTGTAATCGAGAAATGACTATTTTGATTTTAATTAAAAACCATTTAACATCGCAGATGATTCAATTTCGATTTGGTATTCAAAAAAATCCTTTATTTGTAATATCAATGCGATTCGTGATTCAACGAGCGCAATGCCGATGAAAAGAGTGTACGTGTGTGTGTGTGTGTGTATGTGCAACGTGTGTGAGTATGGCTTTAAAATTTATAAAACGATTAAAAATGTTGGAAATTCTATTAAAAATATTGTTTATCGTTTCTTTGTATTTTCCATTCGCTGTGGAACAATCTAAAAATCACTTTGAACTTTGCGTTCGTTAAAAACGAAAAAAAAAAAAAAAATATCCAAAAATATATACGTCTAAAAAAAAAAAAAGAAAAAACTGAAATAAACACGTCGTTATCTTTTTTTAATTCGTGCGTCTAAATTTCACGATACATTCTTGACAATTAAAACACGATTCCGCTTATGAAGAGTTATTCGTCGTCTCTTGGCTGGGATAATATTTGCCTGGAGTGAAATCCTGAATTTCACGATAATCATGTCGACGACGAATGAATTAGCGACATGATAACTCATCGATCGCTATCGGCGACGATTAACTGGACAACCGGAATGATGACACTTTCTGCTGAACGGTTACTGCGGTAATTAACGCGCTCGATAAATTTCTCGTGCGAAATTCTCTCGTATCGTCGATCGGGAGGAAAGGAAGAAAAAAATATATAAATATATCGTGGGAAAAGTTACGCGTTCGATCGAATGTACCATCGTGTCACGAAGTTTGAAAGCACAAGAGAACCGATAAATAGTCGACGATTTATAGGTCGTAATCCCAAGAAGTTTTCTTCCGAACTTTGTTACATTTACAAAGGAGGATCTCTTTTTTTGTAGCGAGTAACTATTTTTCTTCCGTAAGATGTCGTATTGTTCGTTTTCGCCATTTTGAGAAAATGTTTCTTCGAGCGATAAGAATTTTCGTTGTTGTTGATAATTCTCGAATTACACACATTTAAGAAAAGTTGCAAAAAAGAAAAAGAGAAAAGAAAAGAAAGAACTATTATTCGTTGGGATATAAATGGGTTCTCGGTAATTTTTGTATTTAAAGTAATAGGAAAAATAGGAAATAAGGTTAGGTTGACAAGCTCTATTTTTTCGAATGTACAAGATGTCAATATGGTCGTAGAATAATTTTAATAAGTAATTTAAAGTAATATTAATTTAAATAATTTAATACTTTAATTAAATATAATATTTATATTAATACTAATTTGAATAATAATTCCTATTAAATGTTTCAACAACAAAAAAAAAAGGTTCTAATTGATTGCTTGATGATTTTTTTTACAGAATAGTATTATAAAGTAAATAAAAATTTTTATCTTAATAATTCGATGACGTGAACTAGTTTTCAAATTTTCATCACTAATTCAAAAAAATTGAGAAACACTTGTGTAGCCTATAACATTTATAACTTTCTTAATGATGTAATATTTAAAAGTTTTTATGACAGTTTTTATTGCTTTAAAGGCGTAATATTCGGACCAAGTGAGAAGCGCGACCTCGTAAAATCCGCCATTTTGTAGTGATGAAGAGAGAATATAATATCCCGCTATGAAGATAATAGTGATATGATATCTTGACGAACAAAAGAATTATTCCCTTGAAAATATGTATACATTATATATATATTATGTATACTAAATATGTATTTATATATAAAAATAGTCCAAAGTCTCGTTCAGATTAATTAAGTTTGAATTCGAATCGTGTGGATTCAATTTAATTTGATTTAAAACAATAGATACCTAAAAATTGTTGAAAATTATTTTCTTAAATCATCTCTCACATCATAATATGCATTTTTTTGCATATTCTATGAAATTTGTTCATATTTCTTATAAATTTTTAAAAATTAAAAATTTTTTTCAATATTCAATAACATTTAACAACTTATCAAATTCATTGTTTAAGATCTATCATTTCAAGTCAAAAAAATATGAAAGAATCTCAATTTCAACTAAAATTTGAAAGGATATTTAAATTATTTTACAAAGTATTTTTTTCAAATCAAATAATAAATTTTCATCAGTAAAATAATTTCAGATTAAATGCCTGCAATTTAAAGTTAATTCATAAAAAAAGAAAGATATTTCAAGTTTAATAAATTGCAAATTAATATTAATAAAATAGCTTCAAATTATATATATATCTATTACTAGAATTTCAAGTTATTTGACATGAATAATTCAAAAACTAAGATGATTGATGATTTCATTTGAAACTTGAAACGATTTAAAGTCGAATAAATAGTAGATTCATATCGGTAAAGTAGTTTCAAATTATCAAGTTACAAATTGGATCAAATAGTATGAGAATGTTATGTAATTTGAAACCAAAATGTTTGAAGAATGAAACTTGATATTTCAAGTAAAGCAAATTCTATCTCTAATTCTAATAAAGTAATTTTTATATTTCAAGTCCAATAAATAGTAGATTCATATCGGTAAAGTAGATTCAAATTACTTAAGTACAAGTACAAATTTGTAGCTAAGATGAATATATATAAAAATTAAACGATTGACGATCATTTAAATGATCATAATTCGAAATTTGAAACTTAAAATTTTAAATAATAGTTAAATTAAATTAGATTAGAAATAATAGATTCATTCTATGTCGTTCACAACATTGAATTTGATGAACTAAAACAATTCGAGCATTCTTATCAAATTACAGCATAAAATATAATAACAAAACATATATTACTTTATTAACAAAAACTCATCTCGAGAAATATAATCTCGGAAATGTTTCGAAGTATTCGCAATCGAAAAAATTATTTCGATTTCGAATCCCTTCCGGGACGTTTTTGATTAATCGTTTCACTAGAATTTTGGCCAATACCAGAACTCCGTGAAGGATAGTCGCGATTTTTCATTATACCATCGTAAAATTGGTTGAACGAGAGGTGGAAGGGGCGTGGAAGTGGCGCGATATATCGCCACTGATTATCGTGGAACGTGCAAACAGAGGCTACGTGCATATCCGAGTTTTCACTGCGTATCCACGCGTATTCTGGCTTTCGATACCGAAACCCACCGATTCGATGTAGCCGTGATCGATCAACGACTTCCGATACGCTTTACTGTTTGTTACATTTTACGATCGCGTTTATTGCTGGCCCGTTGAGACGATAAACTTCTCGCACGGATCTTTAAAGGAAGAGTGAGAAAAGAGAGAAAGAATTGAAATTCGATGAAGATCAACCGATCGAAATAACGTCTTTGACATTCCAATCCATTTCAACAAGATTTCTATCTCGCTTCAGGAATCTCGTAAATGTTTGTCCATAGGATTTCCATAGGAAGGACGAGCGATTTGATTGCATAAGAGATTAAAAATTATTTCATTTTTTTTTTGTTTTTATATTGAACTTTTTTTTTCATTTTTTTACGATAATTTAGTTTTGTAATTTTTATGCATCATGATCCAATTTAGTATTTCTTTTAATTTACTGATTTCTCTCGTCGATAAAATGAGATTTCAATCAAAGGATTTGAAAAAATATATTTTTATATTGTTTTAAAAGTTATTTCAGTAAAGTTATTTCAGTATTTCTGTAATAAAATATAATATACTTTGTATCTAAAATATGAGCGTACAAAATTATACGATATAAGAAAATAATAAAAAATATAATTTTTTCTTAATAAAAAATGATTATCAAAAGCCGATAAAATGATTAGAAAAAGCCGTTAAGTTAAACATTTATCATTGTTCTTAAATAGAAATTAATAATTTTCTACAAATATTAATAATAATTTCACTTCGATAAATTTTTAATGAAAGAATTTTAGTAATATTGAACTTTAATTATATTTTTTTTTGCGTTCTTTTTTGCGATTTTTTTTAGCAAAAAATATCTTTCGTATACCATTTTATTCTATTTTTTTATTACTATTATTGTACAATATATAATTATTCCAATATATATAATATATTCTTTTTCATTTTCACATTCTTATACGAATATTTTTATCCGTCTTTCCATTGTAATATTTATTTGATTAAAATATTCCACAAAAAACATTCAATCTAAGTATTAATCAAAAGTTTTCTATAGAAAATATTAGATATATAGTTTACAGTTTCATCGATTTAGTTTCGAATTGTTATTTCAAGCTCTTTTATGGTGTTTTATTTATCGTTCACGATAAAATAAAATTGAGTATTGTCTCGAAAATCGCGATAAAAATGTTTCATTAATGGCGAAAAATTATCGTCTCCCATGATACTTTTTCATTCTTTACGTTTTACGAGAAAATTTCGATTTTTCACAAGGAGATACCAATTCAGAATTTTATTGGTGAATTTATTTATAAAATATTTTAAGAAATAAAACTGCTTATAAAATTATTATTTTGACTAAACTAAATAAAAAAAAAGACTTAGTAACTCGGTTAATTGTCGCACTTTGTTAAACTATTAGCAAAATTAATGTTATCTAATTCTTGAAATTAAAACATTACTGTTTGAGGAATGCCGATATGCCTTAAGAAGTTTGATTTTAAAACAATATGCGAACAATTTTTTTTATCTTACTTTTTTTCTTAGAGCACTTAATTTTATTTAATTTTTTTTTTTTTTATGAACATAAATTATACTCAAAAATTGTAACGAAATTTAAAAATCAAGCTACATTTCACTATTTAATTTTCTAAATTTATTTTTCAGATGCGTAACAATTGATACCAAAATATTTGGACATAATTATATCGTAATTTAAAAATCACTTGATTTTTAAGCTCTATTCAATATTTACCTTTTCGAGAAACTTCTAAATTCATCCTCTCAGTTATTAGAAATTGTATAATCGAACAAATTTCGTTGAAAATTTTACAAAGTAGTATCCTATGAACATAAACAGCGCCATTTTCTGATAATATGCAATAAACGTAATGGTTATAGTACACATTCAAAGTTACTCAATTTAAGCATTCAAAGTTAATTAATCTGCATTCAAAATTATCTAATCTAACCGTTTAAAGTTATTTAAACTAAACTAGTCATTCAACGTTAATTAACTTAACCGTGTGAAAATTATCTAACCTAACTTGTATTTCATTTCTATTCATCAAATATTATTTCAATGCTATTTGGACACTACAAATATTCACATAATTGACATCCAACCTCATCATCATGAAAACGATTCTGGACGTCATACAATGTCAACAATCTGATTTAATCTAACCTAAATCACATAATACATTAAAAATATCAAACTTTATATAAACACAATTTTTAAATCAATAATTTCCTGGATTCAAAACCAATATATTTTATATATTAAAATCCTATTATCAGAAAAAAGATGTGTAGGAGATGTTTGTTCAAAACATCTATTACACTCAGCTAAAGTTTTTTCATCAAAAGTAAATAAATGAAATACGAATCCTTGTATAGTAAAGAAGCTAAATCTTCAATTAAAGGAAATATTTTTTCCTCGATATGTTTTTCACTGACATATTTTTGTCTTTTTCACAAACATACTGCCTTGTGTCTCTTCTCTGCTTAATCTCTTTTTCACAACTCTTTCAGCCAGCTCGGTGAGATTATTAATGTCTGCAAGATCTGCCCAGTAGATTCGAAGATAGCTTGACTACAGCTTAAGATACTCGCGATATAATAATAATAAAAAGGATAACAGACAAGATGGATGAGATATGGCCAACCAAGTTCGAAACTTTCGTTTGCAATTAAACAGAACGAACGAAGACAAAAAGGAAAAGCATTGAATCATCTGCAGAAAGAATGATCCCTTTTTCCAAGCGGAAATGTTCACGCTTCCAATGGAACCCGAGACTTATATGAAGGGATAATGATTTAATTAAAAATGAGACAACATGTTAAATCAACATCTGACTTATTTATTTTGCTGTTTCTTTTGTTTCTTCTGGGCACACTATATTGTGTGTTACGTATCTGTGTGGACATATCATGCTCCTATAACTCTTAGATTTATTTTTCTAGTTTATATTTGCTTGCTGCGATAAAAATTTTATTACATTCCAAACGCAGTTTCGAAAAATTTCAAAACTTAATTCTTTTCTTGATTGATAAGATTTTCTGAAATCATGAGTGCAATTATTATTATATTTCATTTACCACATTATATTAATTCATATTTCAAAATTTATTGTTTTTTTGGCAGTTGCTTGATAAGAATTTTATCAAGGAAGAAAGGCATCATGTATCAATCATTAATCATTTCTTTCAAACAATTTAATATAATTCAAAATATATGCATAGTTTTGCATAGTTTTAGTTTTTAATACAAAGATGGCGAATCACTTTTAAAAAATCAAAAAATTACTGATATAATGAAAAATGTCGTATTTTATTTGAAAATTTATGTCTCAAGAATAACAATGATTGTAAGATTGGATCTCTCCATCTAACCTAACCTATATCTAATCCAAACTTAATCCGAACCTAATTTAACTTAATCTGAGTCAATAATTTAATCTATTATAGAAAATTCGATCGTTGATAAAAAATAAAAATGATTTTCAACGAGAACATTTTATTTTCCATTATCCATGAATTATCTATAAACAATGTTCACGGACAAGATAATCACAGACAATCTTTTATCAATATAAATTGATTTTAATAGATACTAGAAATCATGAATATTTAGAGGTTAAGTTTCTTTGATTAAAATATCAGAGCGAAATGCACATAATATTTTCATGAAGTATGAAATTCTTTATTGATTCAAAAGAATTTATTTTCTATATAAAACAATTATAAAGGTTCAAATAATCAAAAATATCCTTATTTTATTATTTATTATTTTTATTATTTGGATTAAAAATCCAAATGTACGAATTTGTAAAACTGTATTATCCAAAGAGAAAAATTTCGCAGAACTAGTTCGTAATTGAATTTGAAAGAAGTACAATGGTAATATATCACTATTTTATCATAATTGTCTCGTGTCACAAGAAGTTAACGAAGATAATTAAGAGAAACATCATTTCTATTAAGTTATAGCTAGAATGCTTATCATTTACAACAATCAATTTATCGAGGATTGAAATAAAGTTTTTAATACTTATTTCTTATAAGAAAAAAAAATTTCATCTTTTTTATCGATTTTTTCTTCTTTCATTTTCTTCTTCTGATGGTCTACTTCATCGAGAGCATCTAGGTTTCGTTTTGTCCTTTCATCTCTTTTCCATCGTTTTTCAATATGCGTTCACTCAGTATCATTCATATGGATAAGAAGCTTACAGGACAAGAATAATCGGGCGATTTTCTATTCAATTTTCTATTATATTTATTTTTTTCTATTATATTTTAGATCCTGCCTCGATCATCACCAGATTAAAATCAAAAACCACATTCGGATTCTCTTTTAACAAAATCATTGTAACATGAGCTTACTGGTTAGTTATCTTTTTGTTCTATTTTCAAATCTATAGAATTGGATTTCAGAAGAAGTGAATCTTTAACACTATGTGTTTCTAAATACAATTTAATAAATGATGTTTAACTTTAAGGCAAAAATTTCGAATAATTTTATATTTTTTCTTTTTTTTTTTAATTAAGTCAATTTTAAGGTAAAAATTCATTAATAAAACATGTTAAAATAGATCTTCGTTCGTTGATTTTGCTTTTTGTTTTCATTTCAATTTTTCATCATTTTATTGAAAAAAAAAGAGAATCTTTCTTTTATTGATTTCTTTCGAATCAACAATTTGCTTATATCCAAATTATATACTAATTATATCCAAATTATATACTAAAAATTGAAAGATTAAAAGATTAAAGTTTTGTAGTTATCTAACAGAGGTATTGATTCTCCTTCTGATATTTAACTGAAAATTGAAATTTGATTATATTTTTTACAAAACATAAACAGGTTAGCCAATAACATTGCCAGAAAAAGCAATAAAAAACAATATGGTGTATTAATGTATACTAAAAAATGGAAACAAAAGAACAAATTATGACTTAGTAGGTAATAGTAGAGGGAGAATAGATTAGTTCTTACTAAAAACGATTGATGGCGTTGGTGTTAATGCCGGTATATTGCATTCTGTGTAAAATATTAAAATCACATGATTCATTAATTCATGATATCATGTTGAGAAGTATAATACCATTAATCCTTATATAATATGTTTATAGTTTTATATATACATATATATTATAACAGAGACAAAAAAGAAATTTCTTCGATTCATTGAAACGAATGATAACACACTGAAGCAATACATTCTAAATTTCTTTCAATATTTGGGTTCTCAATCTTTCTTCATCTTTTATTATAGTCATCATTTTTTGACGGTAAAAATAAAATGCATTTTGTCTTCTTTAACATTTTCAAGATATTCCAAAGTAATTTTTATACTTTATGATTTTAAATTTGTTACAATTTTTTGATATTATTGATAATAGATTTAAAATATAGTATTCCATTAATAAAATAATAAAATAATAAAATTATTACTTACATTTTAAAAATTAATAAATTAACAAACTTTTATTTAATTAACTGATTATATTTCATGCTATTATAATGTTATTAATTATTGAAAGAAAAATTCATCTCGAAAGTCTACTAAAATTCATAACCTTATAATAATTAAATACTTAAATGGCAAAGACTTTAATTATAAATACAAAAAAATAATAGCTAAAGAAAGATTGAACTTGTTTGATCATTTGAAGAGATTCAAAAGACAATTTTTGGATATCAATTTTTTCTTTTCGAGGGATTTAACTATGATCCCCTCAATGATGGGCATTCCTCGAATATACAGCGAATAAATACCGCATAAATCTGCCTCTATTAGACGCAAATACATCGATGAAGCCATTGTAATCAGTGGTAATACGATACCGAAGGCACCCGATCAAATTAACATTTGCCATCAGAGCGTATGGCCAGTGCCGAGTTGATTTTCCCTAATCCAATGCGCCACGTTTGGGTTTTGGATGTACAACCGTCATAACGCGCAAACTCAATTTTCGGAAGGTCGGAATCTGGCACGAGCACGCGTAACCCCGTGCCACACGGAGGATCAATCGTGAAATTTGCAAGTGAAATGAACGTAAGAGCGCATGCATGAAAAACGTATTTTAAAGGCGCGCAAGCGAATTTCATTTTTTAACACTTTCTCCCTCTCGTACTTACTCATTGACATGCACCATTTCCGATACACATTTTTATATTCATTATACAACTTCCGTTTAATCTTCAAAAGGCTGATTTCATTTTTGTATTAAGTTATTTATTAAACATCTTCAATATGCTTTAATTATAAAAATGATGTCTACGTATATATTGACTTGATTTTTAGACATCAAAGTGATGAAAGGTTAATTGAGATAGTTGAGGTTATCTTAGATTTATTAAACACATTTCATAAGATACAGGCCATATTTGTAGAGATGACTTTAGACTCAATAGATCAAAAGATTTATAAGCAAAATTGCTATTTGAAGTTTATTTTTTAAGATAAAAGCAATTCAATGTTATTGAATTAGGAAAGTATATAATAGTCGGATATCCTTGACCTAAGGAAAGTCAATAATGTAAGTGATCCATTATTCTTCCAATTATGAATAAAAGTTTAATGTAAGTTTATGCATATAAACTTCATTTTGATTATCTTTACTCGTGATTTAGTCAAAATTCGTGACATTATTGTCCAATCAAGAAAAATATTTCCCATCGAGAAATAATATTATACGATTTAACTTGTAGATGAGATGTTTTTGGTCAGTATACTACTTCTATTTCTATGTATTTGATTTATTGGAATCAACCAAGTAAACACCAGCAGCCAATAAGTCATCTTTCAGCATAGTACTTATATTTAAAATTATAACCTTAATATCTTGAGGTATAAATAACAAACGACAAATTAAGAAAATATTATGCATAAAATTTTGACTGGAATGTCATAAGTTCAAGTATTGATATTTTCTCATTTTTTTATTATATTGATAATTATTCTTTTTATTCAGTCTTAATTTTAAAGATATACGTAGAATTGCTGCACAAAGATAGCACTTTATGCTATTTACTAGTAAAAGTGGCTCCATCAGGCTTCTATCAAAGTTAAGCATCGCGTTATGTTACATGATGTGCTTTTGCCTAATTTAGTAGTGAGGATAATATGACATCATGTATTCTTCTCGTGCGAACATTAACTAGAGGAGAATTGAATTCCTTTTAATGATAGACGCAATCGTCCAACAAGTCTGGATATATGTAAAATATTTCTAATACTATTGTATATTTAATACTATATTTTATATTTTAAGAATTCGATTTAAGTTAGATTTATTATAAGATTTATTAGATTAGTATAAAAAATTAACTATTATATAATACAATACAATAATTACAATTTTGTTAAATGCTATAGTTTTAATCTTTTTAACATTTTGCATTACTGTGCAAAAACTTATTAAAACTTAAATTCCTAAACTTAGATATATTTTCAAATATTCATCTTTTCAATCTAAAGTTACAATAAAACTAATAATGCTAATTCGCCATTTCTTAATTCAGATGATTAATGGAAACATAACTTTCTTAGAAGTGATTTCCTATATACGAAAGAGAAATTGACTAATTAAACTGATCTAATTAACCGACTAATTAAACTCGAAGATTCTTCCATTGAAATGTTAACACGTTCTTCAAAGACTAGTTAAAATCTTATATTTTGTAACTTTGTATTAACAGTATAGCTCATATAGTACAATTTGCAGACGAAAGAACAACATCTCGACACGCAATTTGATATCAAAGTTTCATCTCGTCGTAGTTCGTTCTTCCTTCAAACTCAGTGAAAACTTTTCATATATCTAGTTTCACTCGAGCTCGAAACTCTATATCAACCTGGTCTCTTCAAGCTTTCCAATTGTTAATTCGAAACAAAATTAAAGACTTTATATGATTTTCTTATGAAGAAAATTTCAAATCATATATCCAAGAATAAAAATTAAACTTGACACAAATATTATGGTAAAATCTAACCTTGAAAATTTTTAAAGGGTCGATAAATAGCATATCTATAAATTAATAGATTGTAAAAATTTAAATGAAACTTACACAACATAAAATTTTTTCAAAGACACATTACATGAGATCAAAATATTTGATCCTCCTTATTGAATAATAAGGAAAGAAATTTATAATAATAAATAAAAATTATTAATAGAGAACAAATAATAATTTGAGAAAAAAGTAAAAGAAAATCAAAGAAAATAAAAGTAAATAAAATAAAATGTTCGAAAATAAGGATTTAAATTAAATATAACAGTGTCTGCACTTTTTGTCATGGAACCGAAATTGGAATATAAATTTTTACTTATTGTTAAAAAATTTCCATCAATTCTTTAATATCTATCTTCCTGAATAATAATGCATCTATGATAAGTATCCAAGCTGTACTATACTATACTAGAGTAATAAAATTAGAATTTAATTTTGATATGATTCAATCAAGAATTAGAATTCTTTTTGTAGTTTATTTAAAAGAACAGTGAGTGAAAGAAGTATTGATAGAGCACACTTAACAATCACGACATCTATAAGTAAATAATTAGCATAGGTACTAGAATGTGCTGCCATCTTATGTAATAGTGTTATAATTTATTTTGTTCTTTCTATTAGTTATAATGTATAAAGATGTGCGATCGATGATTATATACATCATATAATAATTCATTATTATATCACATACGAACATTTCTTGTTCCATATGAACGAGTTTTATGATATATCAAAAGAAATACATATTAAAGTTAATTATAAAAAACTATTCAATGTTTACTATACTTTCGATTTAAAAATCAAAATTTTTTACAATTTTACTATTGAATAATCCTTTCAGTTCTTAAACAGATCAAAATATTAACATATCCAGTTTGATATATGTTATAAGCACTTCATACACCATCAGTAATATCACGTAAATATCATGGAACATTACGGCAAAGACGAAGAAGGACGACGTGTGGGCTAGAGGGCAGCACAATCCTGATTTTGCAAGTAATATACTATACTAAACAGGAAATACAATGTACCAATTTCATTTGGAGAGGAATAAGATGAAAATAGCGTGGCTGAAGGATGGTTAGATAATAGAGGACACACCGTTAGAGGATGCCGTTAATATTATACTCGTGTCGTGCGTGTCACGTTATCGGGTAACATATATGTTATCGTAATAATGTCGGCCAGGTTAGAATGCTTTGTCGAGTGTTATATATGGGTAACTGCACACTGCAATATTGATATCGCATCATTTCGTGGCATGGAGACACACGGTTCAAAGGCCAGCAGGGATTTGTAATGCATGGAATGGGTCGGCAGCCATAGTACGGATCTCCTCCGTTGAAATTCAATTCTCGTTAACTTACTGTGCCGTGATTGAAACGCAATACAACCGCCAAACTGATAAATGCTGGTTTCTCTCTCTCGTCCCAATCTCAGTTACAAGTCATTAGATTTTGTAGAGAGATTCCTTCATTTTGTAATACATATCCAACAAGATTGGTTTCATCGAGAGATTTTATATTATTTTTCGTTTACTTTTTAAATCCAATTACGGTCCTTTAACATCTATAGAGTGGTTTAATATATTTCTGGGATACTTTTAAAGCGTTGATTCTAATGATAAAACAAACGTAAACATAAATTAATACAAATGGTCGATGAAAACATATTTATTATTAAGTTATAAGCAATGTAAATTTAGATTAGAAACGAGTTGGCTCAATCTTTATCACATTGCCGTTACCCAGTCATAGAGAAGGATAGTAACAATTATAAAGAAACGACAGATTTATGCGACGCATACAAATTGCTAAAAGATTAAGTAATTTTGTGTTATAAATTATTATAGTGATGAAACTTTACTCGTAATCGTGGAAAATCATGAATATAAAAATCTCTTTATCGATTCTTTTTATTCAATACATATAGCTTTTCCTTCTTATTTTCTTTCTTCTATCTTCTTCCTTCTCTTCGCTAACATCTATCGCTCGATAGATATTTCAATTTAAATTCAAAAGAAATTTCTTCGTATGAATTTTAAAATACATCCAAATCCATAATGATTTCGCGTCAGATCAGTTTTTTCTTCATTGGCGTGGACGTGTGTTGGCTTTGTGTTATCGAATAAAAAAACTAGGTTGTTGTTTCGGTGCAATAACCACTGATTAATGATCTTAGTTGGATAGAAAAACATAATCCAACAAATATGTCATTATTCTCTGGTTGACGATTAAACAGAAGAACGTAGCTTCAATCTTCTAATTAGCGTCGCTTATAAAACAAAACGTAACGAATCAAAGCACTTTATACGATAGCAAGGATACAGCCTATTTCGAGTCCCGTGTATACAGAGACATAATTTTAACGTTGTGTCACATCTTTTAATTAACGCGAGTTATACACAACGTTTCAAACACGAGACTGAGAGCGAAGCTAATAAAAGAATATTATTTAAAATGTAAAAAATGTGTCCACATTGTTTCTTTTTTTCTTTAGGAAAATATAATTTATTAAAGAATGTATCTTTTTTTTTTTTTTTTTAGAAACATTACATTTCATTTTAATACATGAAATCTAAAAATATGGAATAATTCATTAAATTTACCTAGCTAGTTTCATTTTGACAGAAACAAGATTGACAATTTTTATACATTATATTCCATTTTAAGAAAAAATGAAAATAATTAATTTTTTCATGTAGAAAAATTTAAACGTTTTTAATTATATTTTATTAGCTTCACATTGATAACGATATGTGCATAAAAATACATTTTCAATTGTGATTATTAAATATATTTGAGATTATTATACAGATTAATTGATAATAATAATTGATAATTTGTAAAAAACAAATTAATATATTCGCGAAATATTTTAAGAATCGAGATCAAAACGAATACAAAAATTGATATATAAAAATGTTGATTAAGGCTTATTTATTAAGGTATGAGCAATTGATGGTTAAATGAAGCGAGATATATATAAAGGGAGACGACGATGACAAAGATAGAATTGTCTTATTCTATCTTAATTGCTCATAATTCAACACATGTGGCTTAATCGATATTTTTGTGTATCAATTTTTTAATTGTTATTTTAATTTAAAAATGTCTAAAATCAATTCTTTAAAAATATTTTATGAATATATTAACATTGTATATCGATTAAAATATTATTTGAAATAATTATTTAATTTTGCGAATACGTAACAAGTATTTGAATTGTAAATTCTTTAACAATGAAAATAATAAATTTAAGTAAATATTTTTCTTATTATATGTATGAAGTTTCTCTAATCAAAAACTATCTAGGATCAAATAACAAGGAGGAACTAAAAAAAGTGGTGAAGAAGAGAATAGAATCCTCGTTTTTAATAGAATCTTAATCTTAAGACTCTTAAAATTATGTTCAAGTACATATAGTATATAGTACATATAGTTGTACTATTTATAAATATAAATATGTTAATATAAATTTTTTTAATAATCATTTTTCATTAATTGTAAAAGAATTTTTGTATATGCATTATTTTGTAAAATTTTATAATTTTCAAAAAAGGTAAATTATTCTACAAATTGAACAGATACACAATTGAACTACACATATATCTATGTGTAGCTTTAGATTATTATAATGAATTTGTAATATAAGATACTTGAAATTTATTAATAAATAATAAGTAAAATGCATTTTAAATGTTATAAAATGAATTTAAAGAAAGAAAAAAGAAAAATTCACAGCCATAGAAATTGTGGATTTAATACTTATCATTGCTTATCTTGAGTTCATTGTAATTATGCAGAAAATTTGTGTTATTAAAAGTTATCTTGTTATATTTTTATGTTCGACATTAAAATTTAATGAAAAATTTAATGTAGTTCATAACTTATCTTTTTATTTCTCTAATTTTATCTTAATTTAGAAAAAAATTTAAGAGTTTCTTAAAGTATGACATTTATCTATTTTTATGTGAAATTTTCATAGATTATTCATTTAATTTTTTTATTTAAAAGCTATTTTAAAAATTATTATAGCACATAAATATATGTATCTACGTATGTTCATATTGTGATAAAAATTGGAATAATAATTTATTTAATTGTATAAAATATTATCAATTCCATATAATTATCAATATTATTAATCAAAGGAATGAATAAATAAACCAATTTTTAATGAAAATTAAAATTTAAATCTAAAATCATTCACATTACATGAAATTTATCGAATAATCTTTATGTTCACTAATAATCGAAATTAATCTTTTTATGCAATATTTGCGAATATTTCACATTTTATATATTTTCAAAATTTTATATTTAATTAAATAATAAATTTATTCGCCATAATGTATAAATTTAATTATAATTTATAACATTTCAATTTAAATGAAGTAAAAATTATAGAAATATAATATTTAGATTACGATATCAATTAGACAAGAAAAATTTTCTGAACAATCATAAATGTATAATTTAATAACTTTTTTCAATTTTAATTATTTCACATTAATTCCTCTTCTTTTCCTTTTTAAAAAATTTATTTCATCACTAGGACAAAAATAAGAAATCGTAATTAGATAAATATTCAATGACTTTTGTTAATTTTAAAAATTACTATAGATGTTTCTTTATTTCATTACTATAAAAGAATATTTTAATCGGAAAAGCTCAAAAAACTAATATATTTTTTATTATTTTACTATGAAAGTGTAAATTTTCCTACTATTTCATAAAAATATTATATAAGAATATAATATTTTTTCTCTTCAATTCATTTAATCCACAAAATTAAAAAAAGGTTAAATTAAATTTAGGTTAGGTTTATATTAGTTTTCAATAACTTAGATTAGGTTTCAATAAATTACTATCATTTTGCAAAAGTCAATAAAAATATAATATTTTTTAAACTCGATTGATATTATTCTTTCAATGATAAATCCGAAAAAAAGTTCAAAAATATATATTTTGAAAAATGAAAAAAAGGTTTAAACTAAACAACTATGATCAATCAAAATATCAGTTTAAATAGCATTTAAATAACAAGAACAACCTCAAACAGGATCAATATTTGAGTATTACATAGAACAGAAGTGAAATGTATTCATATTGGAATTGGTTCGAACGTATAACCAGAATATTGGTATACTAGTATTCACAGAGTTCTTTAGATATTTTCAGTTTAATTGAAACTTATAGGTTACGACAGAATTTGGTGTGCAGCCAAAACTATTCACTAGAGATGGGTGTTCACTGAAATTTCTAACATCTAATTTCTCGTTACTGAGATGAAAGGACATATGGAAAACATATATCTATTTATTGAAACATATTTTTCAAATTAAACGCATCTAATTTAATACAAAATACCCTAGAATCAAACATTGAACCAACAGAACTTTGGATGTCAGCCTTAGGCGTTTTCTATATTTTTTTTTCTTTTGCGAAAATTTTTGTCTCGACTTGATTAATGAAAAGTACTGTAACGTGTCAAACTCAGTAACTCATTAACGACACATATCCAATATTATCATTGGAACGACAAGTGCGCGCTCTATGATTGACCAGTGTTTAATAATTCGTTAACAAAGAAAAAAGTAAAAATTGCTTTAAATCATCTCAGCAATCATTCAATCTTATCGATCGATTTTTAAGCATATATTTATGTAATATTTTTATGTGAAATATTTGTAAGGCGTTACTGAAAGGTCAATTTTAAAAATCAAAACAAATCCAAAAGTTGATATATAAAAATGTTATTTAAAACTTATTTATTATAAACAATTAAAATTTATTTTTTATTTTACATTAAATGAAACGAAATGAAGACAAAGCAAGATGGTAATATAGTTTTATTTTATTTTTCTTTTGTTCTTTCTTGTTGTGTGTTAATTAATGCAATTATATTTATAATATTCATCTATTTATTCAATAAAAGTTAATAATAAAGTCTTTTTTCAATTTTAATAAAAAATGAAATAATATATTTTTTAATATCTTCAAAGATATTTAAACATAACAGGTTTAAAAAAATTTTAAAAAAATCTAGTGATATTGCCAAAATTAAGAAAAATCACTAAACAAAATTATTAAATCAATTATAACTTATGTAAATTGTATAACAAGGTAAATTCGTAATATTGCACATTAAGAATTTCTTTTAAAAATTTATAACAAATAATACATTCTTAAATAATTATATATCTATGATTATATTAAATGATTATAATTATATAGTAATATTTGTTGCACTTAATAAAAATCCATAAATATTAACAGATGTATTATGCAAAATTTACTTTTTACTTCAGCTTATAAGTCTTTGAATGTGACTAATATATGTTAACAGAATATATTAGTTGATATTTTTCGTTTTTGAAATATTGATATGATGATGAAATATTAATCAACATCTTTAGTTTTGGAGCGTTTTATTATAAAATTTTACATTGATAAATTTTTCTGAAAATATTCATGCAATCGTTATTTTTTACAATAAACGGAAATTAAACATAAGATTAAATTAACAATATGCCAAGTTTTTAGATTCAACATTTTTAATAATATTTTATCTTATTAATTTCATTAATTAATAGTAAAAAGTATTTTAGCAAATATAAAATACTAAATATTTATTTAATATAAAATATAAAATATTTTATTTAATAGTAAATATATTTCATAATATTCTAAATATTTTTAGTAATAATAAATAACAAATATTATTATTAATTTAATAACAAAAATACTTGTACTAGTACTTACCTAGTTCTCTAGTAACATCGGCAATTACTTTTTATAGGAAGATCTATAATAGTGCTCCGCATCCTGATCGAAATTTGTCCTTATATAAATTGAGCATTATTTTATTTCTATTATTTTTTCGAATAACTTTCGCAAATTAAGTTATCAAACATAACCTATCTAATAAACAAAAAATGCGAATAATATAATTTTATTGGCAAAATTCTTAATATAGATCTTTCTTTGCAAGTTGGTCAGTTTTGATCAGGATATAAGTACTACTATGTTACACTTTTTACTTACAAAAAATTTTGTGCAGAGTTGGAAAGAAGAGTATCAGGATAGCAAAAGCATAAGGAGAGTATACTCTGACGTTATTTATAGACATGACATAAAATATATACGATATATATCTTACGATATATATATCTCTCGAATGTATCGAAATCAATTAATTAATCAATCATTAGCTTTCTTTGCAACTCTGCATCACTATTAACTTAAAATTTATGTAATAAATTAAATGCAATATTAAAATTTGTATGATAAATTTTAATAGAAAAGTATTATTTTAACACGGTTTGAAATAAAATTGCATATATAATTAAGAATATATGAGTGAATTCAATATAATGAAGTTGAAAAATTAAAAAATTATGTATATTCTAATTGTCAAAACAAAAGCATGAATTTGATAATAATAAATTGATGATAAACGATAATGAATAAATAAAATAAAACTTTCAAATTTATTGAGAAATTTTTTGTTTTAATCTTGCAAATTGTATATAATATTATTATTAGCAATTAATATTTGATCAGTTTGATACAATAATTACAACCTCCCTATATGTTAGAATTATTTACAGAATTTCGATGAATAAAATATTAATACTATTAATATTTTTAATACTTTCTTATATAATAATAGTAGATTATATAATAATAGAATCTTTAGTAGATTGATAAGTCTTATAACTTTTTCCTGAATTATTATAAAAGATTAAAAATTAAAATTAAAATTAAAAAACAAAAGAATATTGTTTTTGGACGGTATCAGATTAATTAACAATTGTTTTCATTGATCAGTAAAAGTCTAATGAGATGAAATTTAATGATCATCATAAAAAAATTTTTGCAATATATAAAATCAATTATAATTAATGAAATATAATAGTATTATCATGGATTTGTTAGTCTCATGATTTTGAAATACTAATTTCAACTTGATATAGAATAATATAGTATAAAATACAAAAGTATAGAAATTTAAACGAGATATGTATACATGTTTTTCTAACCAAATTTTAACGATATATTTTATAAATCAAAATAAGAAAAAAATGTCATATAAATATATATCATTAGAAGCATGATTAAAGAGCTATAACAAAAAAGTTAAAAATAAAATGAACGATAAATAATGTGCATTACTATATATATAAATAAATCTATTATCTATAAAGTTGATTAAATCAATAATATTTACATGTAATTGTTAAAAAATGTTATATACTTTTATAACTCTAATTACAACTTTTCAAAATGTTCATTACTTCTTGTCAATACAAATTTGATAACAGTAGAAGATTCAATCCGAAATTCTTTGAAGTTCATTTTAATTTTGATTTATTTCATCACACAAGAGTTATTTTAACTTATAAAACATATGTCAAATTTTGGGAAAAAAAACTGAAATATTCTGTATATGTATTATTCAGAAAGAGAATAATATCTTAATTTAGCATTGTTTGATTGAATTAATTATAAGAAAATTATTGAATAAAAATGCAGAAAGATATTATTAATTATTTTCTTAATAAATTTTTTTGAAAATTATTCAATTTCAGTAATTTTGTCTTTTATTTTGTAATAATAAATTTCGATACGAGTAATAGATCCACTATTATAACAATACGATTTCAAATGATATTGAAAATATTAAAAATAAAATATTAAAAATAAAATTAGTATAATATATAGTATACATCAAAATATAAATGTTATCTACAAAACTTTTAATTGAAACGTAGAACCAAATAACTATCCATTTAATTGACGCATATAATTCCTACATTTGCCATTATCATATTTACAATACAAATAACTAACGAATTAAAAATAAAATTACTATTAATATAAGGAAAATTAAAAATAATATTGATATAAATATATTAAAGAAACAATATTTTATATTCAGCTTACATTCTATTCTTATTAAGACTTTTCTTATACAATTGATTATATTCATATATAAATTTAAATTTTTTGGCTAACATAGATTTATAACTTCAGAGCTACATAGAATAACTTAGTATCAATTTAGTAAATAACATAATATTTTTAAAACAAAACGCCTACATGCATTCTTTTTGTTATAAGTAATACTTTTCATCTGATTGAATACCGGATATCTGAAAGTATTAACATTTGAGAGTAAAACTCTTAAGAGTGTTTTCAATAGTGGAATCCGCAATTGAGATTCAATATCCGAAAATAAATTTCACTTTCAATGCAATGTCCACTATAAAAAAGTAAACTGTCAAAAGTTTTACTTTAAAATTTATATACATGCAATATCATAACAAAATCATAATTACTCGAAAATTATTAAAATCATTTTAAATTCGTAACAATCTTTAAGTGTATAACCAACAAACAATACATTATATTATATTTTGAATTCCTTCACTTTGTTCACTTTTTTATCACTCATATGCGAAATCTGTTCTCGATGATATGACAGAATTGATTCATCATCATATGTTCTATGAAAAGTAAATCTGATACTATCGATTCCGCGAACACGAGCAATATATTTCGATTTCAATATTAAATAATGAATTTATACATTTCCATATCATTTAAAACTAGGCTTTGCCACGTTTCAAGCGTAAGGAATGAAGGAAGAAGTGAAACGATCCATTTGAATTCAATCGTCAATTGGAACTTTTAGATTTAGATCCTAAGCTAGCATGTACAACGCAGTGTCGCCCTCTTTCTAATTCGTCATTTAGTCCCTATATGCTCCATATTAAAATTGAACGTTTCGTATCGATGTAAGTGCATTACGTGCGACCGAACATTCACAGGATCCGAAAATCCTTCGTTGCATATAGGACACCGTTGCGACAGCAAAGTATTGCTCAACATAGTGTGTTTGATTTTGTGCACTTCTAACTGTTCCACTTCGGTGAATTTTCTTTGGCAAATGTTGCAAATGAATGTACCTATATCGGCATATTCCAACAAATGTTGCTTCAAGTTGATGTTGTTGTGAAACTTCATGTTACAAGTCGAACACGTAAAACCATCGCACTTTTCAAGTTTAACAATTTTGCTATCAATCTTCTTATTCATAACTTGTTGAACTGGTTGTCTGTCGTTGAGATCACTGCTGCAATTTAAATGAAAGTGCTTTTCGTGGCACAACATCGCTGTACTGGTTGTCAACACCTCACCACAAAAGCGACACTTGAAACTGATGTTAATGTCACAACCGGTATGATTCAAACTATCGTGCTTGGCTAGGAAAGAACTGGTACCACATTTTCGATTGCACTTGCTACATTGAAATTTACCGTTCGTGGAGTATTCTATCTTGTGCATCGACAAATCTTCTTCGTTGGTGAAATTTAATTTGCAAACACTGCAAGTATACGTCTTTGCTGACAATATTATCGGTTCTTCCGTTACTTTGGTCCTTATGCCAACGTTATTCGTCAAAGCGTAACTGTGGTCTTGCATGATATTTAATGTTTTCTGTATAATCGGCGCATCGGGTAGATGAACATGCAACTTGTGCGCGTGAAAATGCGACTCATAATTGAAACCTTCGCTACAAATGTCACATTTGTAAGCGTACAATTTCAATACGTCGTTCGGATAATGTTCCACCTTGTTATGATGGTGAAGCTTGTACATTCCCTGAAACGATTTACCACATACGGTGCACACAAACATTTGGTCATTATAGTAATACATATTATGCTCGATAAATCGCTCGTACGATTCGAATAACAAATTACACGTGGTACACATCGGATACGAATTCCAAATGGACTCGTTGACTCGAACGGGTTTGGGAACCTGGTCCATGTGGAAGTGTCGCTCGTGAATCCGAATGTTCGTTTTTTTAACGAAACCTTGATTGCAAAACTTGCAAAAGAATTGATAATTTTCCGCGCAAGAAGGCGAATGGGTCGCGAGCGAATGAAGTTGTAACAATCTTTTGGAGGGAAATAGGGTACCGCAATCGCTGCACGATTTATTGGCAGGTTTGGAATAGGTACGCTCGTGCATACACAAATTCTGAAACGTCTGAAATTGTATCCCACAAATGGTGCAGGGAAATGTCGTTTTATCACTCGTCTCAACTCTGTAACCCTTCACCCAAGCGACACCGTTAACTAATTTCTTTTTGCTTGCTGCTGTGGCAGAGTAGGAGGGTGAGACAGGTGGCAGAACATGAGGTGAGTGACTATAAGTCTTAGTGATCGAATTTATCGGCTTCATTTTCTGCTCTGATGATACTTGTTTCGAAGAAATTGCTTGTATCGCATTAAATTTCGAGCCAATCGATTCCTTTCGAAACGAAAAAGAGCGTTTTGCTTGAAGCCTACGTCGTTTACAGATCAGGTCTTTCATTCGACGACACACCTTCTCGTGTTCTTTCAAACACGAATTGAGCCAAAATCGTTTGTGACAACCTTTGCACTTATTTTCTTTCTTCGATGAACTGCAGTTTATCTCGACGTCAACCGGTAGAGTGTCTTTCTTGGATCGTATGGTTTTCAAACAGTGCACAATCATGTGTCGTTTCAACGATACCGGTGTGTCGAATTTCTCGTAACACACGCAACATTCTTTTCGCTTAAACATGATATGTTGACGCAAATAATGTTTTAATAATTTATTAATGGATGTATAGCGTGCGTTACATATACTCGACATGTAAATCGAGTGAAACAATTTCATATGCTCGTACAAATTCTCTTTTAACGAGAATAATTTTTTGCAAACATGGCATTGGAACGATCTTTGGGATATCTTACTTCTTGACACATTTGACTCTTTTTTAGCAATCGATAAATTATTCGCTCCGGCTTTGAATATCTCTGACGTAAGCTTCAAAGATAGATCACTTGCCGATTCAGTTTTAATAGAATTCTCAATCTTTTCCGTTTTTATTTCTCTCTCTTCTTTCAAGTCTATAGATTGAGAAACATTTTCGACTTTATCCGATTTAATCTTACCCCGTTTCAACATCTCATCACATTTCTCCAGATAGATCTTGCACTCTTTAATTACGATTTCAGATTTGAAACTTTTATTTCGTAAAGACATTCTTCGCGTAGATACATTGCAGGGATATTTTCTTTTAATGGGACGTTTCGCTTTGTTAGAAGCAGTGTCATGCTTCATTGAATCGCGAAATTTACGTAATGCATAGGAATTTTCTCCAGATGGCCTAAGATTGTAGGGTACATTGTACGAAGTTTCCAGACTCTCAAGATCACTTTTTATCTCATTGTTCAATAATAGCATCATAGTACGGGGATTCACATGAATCTGAACAAATGGTTTATTCTTGTCAAGCGCACGAGATCGGGTACGCTTGTGCGCTTGAACGTTTTCTGTATTCCTCAACGAGGAGTTATCATCAAATTTCTCATGTGATTCACTCGTGTCATCAATAACAGAATTATTGTTTATACCAATGACTTTCTCTATGATGACGTCATCGTTGTTCGATTTTCCTTTATAAAACGAAATAAAATCTGTAAGAGTGGTCTGCTTCATCTTTTTAGAGGGTGTATCGCATGAATAATTTAACTGGCTCGAATTACTTAAACTTCTCGGCATTTTCGAAACTGTATCGCATTGACTTTTCAAATGCGTACAATTTAAACCGTTCAATTTGGGAGAAGGTGTACTGTTCAACTCTTTTTTAAACGTATCTGTCAAATTGTTTAACCGTTTTGGAAACACGTTATTTGAACTGTTTATCTTTTCCACGATCAGTACATCTTCAAGATCATTTGTTGATCTTTCTGACGATTTGAAAATTTCTCCAATTTGAGTTTTATCGATATTATTTATTTCATTTCTATGCGCGTGAAGTAAATGGCATTGGATATAGGCCTTTCTCCAAAACCCTCGACGACAAAAATTACAAAGAAATCTGTAATTTGTAATTTTTTTTTTACAACCCTTTATCCTCAAATGACGTTTGATCGAATGATAAGTATTGAAAACGGCCTTGCATTTTTGACATTTATAGTCACCGTTACAGTATCTACGCACATGGCGAGTATAACTTTGCTTGTTAAATGTCACGAAACAAATATTGCAAGTTATAAATCGAGCGTTCGATGTATTATTTTTTAAGGGATTGAATTCTTGAGGTGGCACAAATTTTTTATATTCATAATTAGCATTCGAAACTTCATCTTCAATGTTATCATTCGCAGTTTTGTTATCTTCGATTTTACTATCTTCAGTTATGCTTTCTTCGCTTTCATAATCTTCAGATTTTGATGTTTCGTTTTCATTCTCGGCATTAATTTCGTTCAGCCATAAATCGTCATGACTGTCATTCTCGATCGGCTCTTCTTTTATTATTATTATTCCATGTTCAGAAAGCTGAAAAAAAAATATACAAACCTAATGTAACATTACTCCTAAAGAGCAATTTTAATACACATTGGACGCTGTTTACGCACTTATAAATATGACTACTACAGATGAGATAAAGAAATCGCATTTTGGAATATTAGCATTTACGAACCATTCAAATTTTATTGAAAAAATATTGATCATGCTTGCATTTTTGTTAAAAGTAAAATTTACATTAAATTAAAAATAATAATTTTTAACAAAAATGACGTGTTAACAAATGATAGATAGAAAACCAATATATATTATTTATGATTAAATATAAAATTTAGTAAGTTAGTGCGATTTATAGTATTCTATTGTATTAAATAAATATATTAGAGAAAAAAAAGTTAATTATTTAGAAATAAATACATAAAAAAGATAGAAAAAGGAGAGACAAATAAAGCATTTTATCGTAAAATAAAAGATGATGCTTATAGAGTGTTTCCAAACTGATAATACATAAGGAATTCGTATCTATTAATTCAGAAAATATGTCAAAAACATAGAGTGATTTTTTTCTTACAAATCGAATTGATCGACGTTGAAAATTCACCTTTTGAATAATATAGACTGATTATTTTAAAAAATCAATTTTTCAAAGACTTCTTGCTTCTAAAGAAATATAATATTCCCAATTAATTATTCAGTCAATGAATAATATAAACGATAGAAATTCAATCAATCTCGGTTTCTATCAATTTTATTAATCTTCAAATATGTTTTAAAGGATATTTTTAGTAACATTTTTAACTTTATGATATAATTGGCAATTAGTTAAGTAAATCCTATATATGTGCTTTTTTAATAATATGTACATGTGAGTATAACTTAACAATTATTTATATAAATGCATTAAGATAATTGGCAATCATTATATATAATGATGAGTTTGTCGTTGCTTGTCAAGAAGTTATTTTCTTATGGATTTAAAAGATATTATTTTTTGTAATATATATACAATGAGAAAAATAGATACAAAATATAAGATATTATTGCAACTTTAGTCATTATAATTTCAATCATCGAAGAATTGTTTTATATTTTAATTTCTATTTATATTTTATTCTAAGTAATTAATTGATACATTCATCAGAAATTTTAAATGAAAATTTATTGCTTTTAATTTATTTTATATTTAACGTAAAAATATATACATTAATGAAAAAAGATATGTTGATTTGCTGTGTAAAGATGAAAAGTGAATTAATCTTAAACTGAATTATTACAGAGTTAAGAAGAAAATTTGTCACAAAAAATTATATTTTTCTTTTTATTTTCAAATATTCAATTATCATACTGCAAATTATTAGGCTTATAATATTCAATATATAATATCTTAATATAAAATCTTAATATAAAAGATATAATATAGGTTATTTTTAATATAGATTTAAAAAAAGAACATTTAAAATTTCCAATTTATTCAATTTTATTTATATTTATATCAACATCTTTCCTTCTTTTCTTTCTTTATTATTATTATTGTGTTATAAATTTATAAGTAGACTTATAAATTAATTAAATTAATGAATACATACGAATACATGAATAACCACTCTTGTTATTAGTTAATCAGTTCATCATTTTTCCAACTCTGCACAATACATTAAGTTAATCGGGATTTCTAATCTTGCATTGTTCTTCTTCAAATAATGCTATTTTATGTGAACTTAAAAATATGTATGTAACAATAAAGGGGATAAACAAGAAGCTCTGCTTGCCTGCAAACTTTCACATTCTTTCATATACTAAACAACACATGTTGAGAAAGTAACAGAGAAATTTATATCATTTGCCGCAGACTTTTTACATTCGCAGTAAACTGTACTTTGTAAGCATATTTTTCCAGACATATACATATTTATATATATATATGATATATATACAACTTGATATAAATTTTTTTATAAAATTTGATGTACATATATACAATTTATTCTGAATCACTAAAATATAATAAAAAAATATGATTGATATGAAAAAATGTTTCAGATAAAAATTGTTTGATATAGAAAAATTATATTATGCACTATTAATAGTTTTTTTTAGAAATTGACACGTAGAGGTCATATGAAGGTCAAATTTAATCTTTTAAATAAAATTATATAATTTTTATCGCATTAATCGATATACTTCGTTATTTCCTACAACAAACAAAAATCTTTTTAATTTAATATTTTAATTTGAAATTAAAATTTCGCGTATTCCTTATTTTCCATATGATAAATTTTACAACACCAAATTACAATATCTCCTAATCTAAAGATTTTTTGATAATTTAATTTTTTTTGTAGAAAATAAATTACATCAATTATTGCAATAAAAATTATGTTATCTGTTTAAAAAATTAATTTGATTCTATACATTTTTATACATCAATAGGAAAGTTATTAATACTGCATAACATATCTCTTTATATTAAACAATTTTTGTCTGTTTTTTCACATCATTTACATTTCATCAGTTCAAACCGGATGTATTATATTTATATCTATACTATGTACACAAATGCACAATTCATAATACCGATTTTTTTGATGAACAATAACTTATCATAATAAACTTGGCTATCACTTGGTTTTTATGATTAAATTTATATTCAATCTATATGAAATCTATATTTAAATTCATTTTATTGGATATTATCATTTTATCTTACTTAATTTCGATAATTCTATCTTTTTTATCTATCTATTTTTTTATCATAATGAAAACACATATATAATTATATATAATTATATATAATATAAACACATATATAAACACTAATATAATTTATATCTCTTCAATAATGGAACATGAATCCACGTTTTTAATAAATATCACTGCATTTGTTAGCAATCTATTTTAATAGCATTTTGTTTAGTTACTTATTTTAATATGAGAAACAGAAGAAGAAGATTTCATGAATTCACATATCATTTTGATTTGTCGTTTTTAATTAGTTAAAATTAATCCTTAGTTTAGAATATTAACATCTATAATGCCACATCTATAATGAGTCTTTTGTCATATACCTATTTCATAACATAATAAAGAATGAATAAATGTCTATTATAAGATTGCATTATAATCATTAATTAGTTTATGATAGAGTGCAGTATTAAATATATAGATTTCATATATTTAAAAAAAAAACACATTTTAGTAATTTTATGAAATGTTTTAAAAGTAGGAATACATCAAATTTTAAGTTTATATGACATAACAGGAAAAAAAAAAGAGAAAAAATCCAATTTTAATCAAAGATTATTATCATCTGATGATAATATTAATATTACATAAGATCATATCTGTGAAATATATTTATTGACTATTTTGGTATTAGCTTATATAATTTTTTATACTTTTTTGTTTTATTAAGTTTTTTGTATGATTAATCGTTTCTTATTCGTATTCAGATTTTTTTAATTCAACTCAAATATCTTCAATTATATTGAGGTTCGATTGGCTTCTTTGATTTTTTCAGAAATAAAATATTATTGAATGAATCTTGCAGTTTGTATTGAAATGTTATTTTGCTGGAAGATGTAATTTCTGCCAATACAAGTTCTATACTTTGATAACTTTTTTTTATTTTTGATATTCAATAACAATCTACAATCTACACAGTCACCATTTATTTGAAATCAACTTGAACACAATTCTTTTTTTTTTAAATTGTAAAAATAATAATTAAATTGATTTAATAATTTTTAATAAATTATTATTATTTTCGTAGTAGTACTAATTTTCGATAGCAATAATAATATACTTGATTTCATTTTTTCTAATGCTTTCTTTTAACTCATATCTTTCTTTTTTGTTAAATAAATACATTAATATTGTAGTCAAATGACTGTAAAAAATGAATTATCATTTCTTCGTCTATTAAATAAATAATTAAATGACAAAAAGCGTAACATATGAATTGTTGATTTTGTTGAATATGATTCATGTTTACATCGTCTTTGGTGACTTTATAAGATATTAATATAGTTCGATATTTTTATACATATGATATTTGTTATTCTAGAAGTTCTAGAAGTTCTAGAAGTCAAAACAAATACAAAATTTGGTATACAAAAACATCAATTAATGTTTATTTATTAAGTTATAAACAATTGAAGACGAAGCGAAATAGAAAGAAATTGTTTTATCTGCTTTTTGTTACTGTTGTCATAGTCTGTTCCTGTCACGCTTCGTCTTCAAATTTCATTTGCTTATAACTTAATAAATAAATCGACTGATATTTTTGTATATCAACTTTTGTGTTTATCTCTAAAATTGATCTTTTACAATTCACAATCCACACATCACAAATTCACAAATATATGAAAATCCTATATAATGTAATTTAATAACTTTTGATTTATTTTCTACTTTCATGTAACATATAAATAAGATATCTTTATTTTTATCGATATGATTAGTACAATGATAAAAATTAATTTACAGCAATATATATATATACTCAAATCGTTGTACTATCAGTTAGGAAACACTTCATATTATGGTAACAGGTATACTTATTTTAAATTTAGAAATATTATCTATAACTATTTTGTATAACATTCATTCTTATAGTTTAAAATCATTCTTGTCATTATATTTAACTTCTCATATTATCGATATGTGTCAGAATATCAAATCCAGATTGATGATCATGAATTTAGAAATGATACATACCAACATACTATTTTATTCATGTTTGAAAATATAGGCAAATTGAAATGCATAATAAGCATATAAAAAATTCTGGTAAATTTAAGAACAATGAGAATTGTTCTTAAAAAATAAAAATTCTAAGAATTCATCAAAACACATGTTCGATGTTTTTAGGTTATTCAAAGTGATTTCATCGCCATCTAAAAAAAAAAATTAGGAAACAAAAAATACTTTTAAAACAGTATTTTAACATAAATTAATATCAAATAATCATTTTAATTTTTAAACTCAAAATTAGATTTTTAAATTTATGATTTAAAAATTATAAAAATTAGTAGATTCTTAATATATATTATAAATTTATTAAAAAAAATAAAAAAAATTTATGAAAAATTTAATAAAATAATATATAATACAGAATTTTAAAAATATTATGATATCGTTAATAAATATTATGATATTCTTAAAAATATATATAATATATGATATAATAAAATATTTACAAAAATCATTATAAATTATTTAAAATAAATAATTTATAAAATTAAATAAATTTATTTAATTTAGTGAAAAACATTGTAGTAATATAATAGAATAACATAATTTCTATTTGGTAAGCTAAAGCAAGATAAGAAAACGTTTAAAGATAGTATCCAATAGTAAGTGGAAGGGGAACGTAGCGGGCTCACGGACCGCTTCTACGCGTCTCAATGTTATACGAACACTGGCACAAAATTCCTTGTGTTCATTACTTCATCAAGTCATACAAATAAATATAACAAATCCAAATATGCCTTATGCCTATATATGTAGAAATATGTATTAAATATAATATAAAATATAAAATAATAATAATAAAATAATATAAAAACAGAAGCATTCTTTTTGACAAAATATATGCACAAATTTAAAAACATAAAGAAACATATTAACATATTAAAAATCTTATATAAATATTTATTTATAACATGCATCACATCATGAATATGATTAATAATATGCAATATTAATAATGTATATTAATATTCTATAATATATCTTGATAATGATTTATTTATATCTAATAAATAATAATTAAATAATAACATTTTAAATATTTTGAAATTTTATATTTAAAAATTTTTAATAAAAAATAATGCTAAAAATACTAAAAATAATCAGTTTACAATAAAGTTCAAAAAACAAATACTTATAACTTATATATTATGTTTGAAAATATTATAAGAAAGATATAAATGTGTGAATATAAAAATATGATATTATTTTTATTATTATGATGATGATTTGTCAGTAGTTTATAAACTTATAAACAAACAGTTTTGATCATTTAACTAATAAGTAGGATTAATAACTATGGATAAATCAAAATGTTACGACAGAAACATTACATCAATAATATGAAAAACTGTACTTAGGAGATAATTTATATATGTTTATTGATATTATAAATTCATGTAATAACAGATGCATAGATACATAAAATAAAAGAAATGTAATACATTCAGAAAAGCGATTTTACAATTAATACATCTAGCCTAACATTTCTTAATCATATATCAATATAATAAAAGGTTTATAATTTTTATTTTTAATTTTCATGTTAAAATTCAGTTTCATATGAACTTCAAATTACTAAAATTATTTAAATTATTCAATAATTCAATAAAATCAATTTTATTTATATAAAAACAATCAAATTTATATCTAATTACATAATTTCTTTCATAACGATCAAGAAAATAATTCATATTCTATAATATTAAAGTAATTAAAGTAAATCCTATATAAATATCAAATAAATGCATTATATTGTCTCTCTCTTTTTAAGATTTATAAAGCATAATTACAGTATTAACTAAAATAAATGTTCTTATTAAATAATCTTTCAAAGTACTTACATTTGTCTTGACTCCCAAGTTTACGTCCATAAATATTGCATCAACAGGACGGTTATAAACTAAGACTCGAGCCATTTCTTTTATTTTAATTACTTTTAGAATTGGATATTATTGTTCACATGTGTTCAGAAGAAATTTATATATATATGTATGATCAGTGAATAGTAGATTGTAATATTCTTTATAGACAATCTATTTTTTCGATATGGTATATTCAAATTAAATAATAATAATAAATTTTAATACAACAAAATAAGTTTTATATGTAATTTAATCATTTAATGATTCAAAATTCCTTAAATCCATGAAAAACGAGAAGCGATATTTTAGGTTAACCCTAGGAGGGTTAAGGAGATGACATGAGAAATTGTTCACATTTTTCTTCTATTATATGCATTTTACTTTCAATATATAGTTATTTATTAACTGCTCTTATTAAATAATTATATAAATTTTTTCTTCTACGCATGCAAACACATCAAAACAAAAAAGATAATTACTGTACAATAACACAGACTATTCCAATAAGACTAGAAAATTCAAAATGGCGACTACCGATACTATGAGAATCTTTCATTTTCAACTCAGTTCAGGTCATTCTTAATGATTCATTGCGCAATAGTGACCTTGAAAATACACTTATTGCGGGAAATTTAAACATTTTACTTTCATATCAATTTATTTTTAGAACAAAGGTTTTTATATTGTTTTCATAAAGAAAGTGTTATTAAGAAAGAATCTTAAACTATTATTTTTACAATAACAAAGCAAAATTTTTAACTAAAAGGATATATGATAATAATATTCTTCATTAATAGTTTAAATGCTATCTTTATTTAGTTATTGTTCATTATTTAATAAAATTTTTATAAATGTATAAATTTTAATATATACAATTTGAATAAAAAATATAAAATAATTTTAAATAAAACATTTTTTTAATTCAAAATACAGATTTCTTTTTCAACTATGAAGTAATAATTTCAATGAAAATCAATTGGATTAACTGAGCATGCGTGTTACTAAGCGGTTCTCTCTAACTAACTTCAGTTGTGTAGTACAAATTCCTTATTGTATACGGTATATTGCTAGTAAGTTGCTATATCGGATGGCATCAAAAGCAAGAAGAGTAGTTCTTTCCATCACTTATAAACATCTACTATTATGTTCTTATTTGGATCTTAAACATAATGCTTAACAATATGCAAGCTTATTTTTATGAATGTATTTGATCGATTAAGATCAATCAATCAGATTAACATTCCTTTTATTAATATATAAATAAGATAATCTATATTTATAAAAAAAGAAATCATATAAATTTTTGAATCTATTTCTAATTATATTTATAACAATAATTCTATCATGAATAATATTTTTTAATAATAATTTGACTATTTTTATATTATAAAAAGATAAAGTATTATATATTCTCTTGGCGCTTGATAAAATTTTATTATTATAGATATATTTGTTTTATATTCTTAAATCATATGAAATGTTGTAATGTTTATATAATATATTAAAAAATAATCAAAAGAATAATGATTGAAAGTAATGATCTAATGATTTAACGATAAGTTACCGATAGAGTAATATATGAAGCGCCAACATCATGGTACTAAGTACCGCACTGTTGTGCGCTATCGATACATACGGGTCTAACAGAAAAATAATGTTGGAGGCTTGTCTGTTGGTGGAATTCCATAAAAACCTTTAATTCATGGTACATCGCATCTGATATGTACACATTGCGTATAAATTGCGAATATATTTTGCTGATACGATGGATTCAAATGTTCATTAGTTTATTGGTTGCAGCATACAAATGATATTTTATTATATATATCTCTAATGCTTAAATAGAAAATCTAAAGTTTCTAGAAAGTTAAAACTTAAACATGAAAGTATTACAATAACTTAAAAAAGATAAAATTTGAATATAAAATTAATTCTTCGATATTATTATCAATTCATACTGATTCTACCTCATAGTCATTTTAAATAAACACATTTCTTTTCTCTCTTTTCCTTATGAATATGTATTCTATCTCTGTTAGATTATCTGGACATTCTATTCTCACTCTATAAGTCTGGACTCCAAGGAGACCGTTGTTCGCAATGGAATGTTATCCAGTGCGAATAAGTCTTGCTAAGATCTGAGGAATATCTTTTCTATCATAGTTGAATAAATTTCATTATTAATCTGTCGATTTAGTTAACATTATTTGTTAGCTTTCTCACATGCTCTAAAATGGTGCATTTATGAGTATATATAAGCAAATATTATATCATTAGATATAGAAGTCAAATGGATGTGTGGTCACTCATTGAAGCAGAATGAATAGTCGAAATCACCAATTCTCAATGTTTGCTTCAGACTGATAAAAAAACTCATATATTGGAACGGTTTAAAGATCTCCATATTGTATCCGCATTATTTTCAATATTTATTTAAAGCATAGATGTTTTTCAAACGACTGTTTTTCAACAGATTCATATAGTTTCCTCTATACAATCTACTAAGTTTGCGATTGTTAGATGAGACAAGTATTTTGTGTAAGTAATTGCCTTTTAAGTCATCTGATTTCTTTCGGAAATAGACTTAGACTTGATAGGCAGTTCATGTTCTGAACAAATCGATTGATTGACATAGTTTTATATAAATAATTGTCTTCTAAGTCATCTAATTTCTTTCGAAAGACTTAGACTTGATAGGCAGTTCATGTTCTGAACAAATCGATTGATTGACAAAGTTGCAACTTGAGAGTTTAATGAGAAATAATAGTAGTGATTCTTAAATATTGTCAACGTCTTGAACTTAGAGTGATAATGCATATGTTCAATTGTAATTGGACGTTTAGCTATCTCATGAATATGACTTCTTTAAATCAGTCTTGTGAAATCGAGCTTTTCTTCAAAATCACTGATTTTGTAATAGAATGCTTTAGGAGACGAAGATATATTAAACATTCTGCAAGAATCTGCACTTGAAACAATTTTAAGAGACTTCATCTACAGTGCAATATTGTACGTGGCTTTCTTTTTTAGATTCAATTAAATGTTATGCTCAATGTTAACATATAAGCCTTGAAAAAGAATTGTGGGAAACTATTAATAATATAGTAATAATATAAGCCAGCTGCTTGGTATAACCTATATCGCCTCTATAAAATAATTAGAATTTTAAATAGCTTCTTCTATAATATCAAAACTATATAATTTATTGATATTGGTGTAAAGTCTCGTTCAAGTTTTAGCTACATATGAATGAGTCTATTTCTAGAGTAGATAATCAACGAATGAAGAATATTTTGATTCTAGAGTGTTATTGATATTTGGACTTTCATTTTGACTCCTTTTGATCTTTTCTTCTTAAACTTTTTCCTATTGATTGTAATCAATCATAGCTGGAGATTCTTATTTTAATCCTATTTTTTCAGCGCTTACAATCAACGAATTGTCTTTTCTTGCAATGACTATGATGCTACTATGATTTCGCATGATGTATTTGCGGCAAAAATCTGAACTATTATGAATACATGTACAATCAGAGATGGATATTTTGTAATGTACCATGAATTTATGGCAGTGCATTATCGAAGAAACATTGATCTCTTACAAGGACAGGCTATAAGCATGATATTATGAAAGTATAACATATTTCAATGAAGTTTCTAAGATTCCCTTTGTTGCTTTAGAGAAATTTTGAATTAATAGAAATCATTTCAAATGTCATTTCATGTATAGATCTTCTTTATATTCCTAATCAATCATAAGATGTTTTTTTGATGAATAGTATCGTGTGTTAATTTTTATATTTAATTAATAAATTTTATTGCTGATTAGCCATGAAATTACTATCTTGATTGCCTTATTGCTGAAATGTTGAATTATAATATTAAATTTTTTACAACTTTTTTTTACAAAAATTCTGAATATAATTAGATCCCATGAATATTATTATTTTAAATGAAGAATATTATTATTTTATATAATAATAATTTATTGTGATATCTTATAACGATGATCTGTAACTATATAACTCATAACTCATCTTTTAGGTCTAGGAATTTTAAGTCTATCTACTTTTTTTTAGTTGATGAAATAAACTTTTGACTTAAGTACTTGTGAGGATTATATTGTTATCTTTGGTAGTTAATATAAGAAGACTACTATTTTTTAATTAAAAACATTATATAGTCATTTTGATAAAATTTTTTTTTATGTGTTTTTTTATCTTGTAATTTTATTTCATATTCTTTAGAAAAAGATTACAGGCTAATAGATCAGATTTTGTTAATGCCAATTAAAATATTTATAGTGGCTTACTTCAAGTAAGATGGAGATATGCCAGAAATTTCGAAAAATTCATTTCAATATTTTTTTGTATTTTAATAAAATTAACTTCCTATTTCATATTATCTATAAAGTCTGGTCTTTTATCGAATAATAACTCATTTTCATAATTATAATTATAAAAATACATTAAGTATAATATATTAGGAACATATACAATAAAGAAGAATTGATAAGGTAATTTAATGAAAATTAAAAATATATATATTAAAAACTATATATATTAAATATTTTATATATTTAATACATGATTTTATATATATATATATAACTTTTTAATGATATTTTATATATTTAATAATATATTTAATACATTTCATACAATTAATTTTCCATAGTTTTTGCAATATTTGTTACAACATTTATTGTAAATAGCTATATTAAAAATAAACAAATTCTAAAAAAGTTTATTATAAAATTTTTTATATAAATAATTATAAATAAAAATAGCTGTAATGAATATTGGAAAATAAATATAATTTAAAATTTTATTTTTCAATTTTTTTGAGAATTACAATTCACAAATCCATTATGTTTCCCCGTTTTTTCTTCCCTGTTAAAATTATTATTAAAAAATGTAATCCATTCCTATTAGAGAAAATCCTGAAAATTTAAAAAAAGCAATGTGAATTAAATTATACGCTGAAGATTTAAGATCTTGATAAAGCTTCTTTAATTGCAAAAACCATTTAGATCGATTAAACGAAAGGATAATTAATTAATTCGACGATAGGAATGTAGATATGGTGAATCCCTCTATCAGAAGAAAGAAGTGGAATAAGCGGCTGGATTTTCAGGCGCATCCATTCTGCTGTTGAGCGACGTGGAAACTTCCGGGAGCTGTCCAAGTTTTCTAAGTAATTAAAACCACTTAACACAATTTTGCCTAACTTTCTGATATCGCAGCGAGAAATCAGTTTTAAATCGTTCCCTAAGGAAAAAATTGTCACAATTGTGTTGCAATTATGATCTCTGACAATTATATTATTGAAATATTCTTTATTAATTATATTATAATGCTTATTTGTTACAAATTTATTCAATATTTTATAAATTCTATAAATATTTTTTCCATAAATTGATCTGCCAGTAAGAAGAAATCAGATCTATTCGAAAAAATTTTAGGAATATAAAAAAAAGATTTGCTTCAAATTATTGATTTGACTTAAATTTAAAGTATATACGTCAATATATACTAATAATAATTTTATAAGAAGCTTTTTTTTTTATTTCATTAAAATTGCTAAATAGATCTGTTCTTTTTTTGCTGTCTTGGAAAAAATATAATTTTATATGTATAAAACGTTTATTTGATTTAAATATGATGTTAAGTGAGAAAGTTATTTGATATTATAATTATAGAGAAATTATTAATAATTTTTTTATAAATTAATTTACAGACTATGTAAAGATCAACTTTCTTCAAAAAAGTATTGAATTGTTTATGTTGAAAAATCTTTACTTTAAAAGATATTTAAATTTAAAACTTATACAAAATTTATACAAAACTTAGAAAGACAAGGAGAACATAAATAATAGAATATCGCTTTGTATGTTCCTTATAATTCATATGAATTTTACAAACTTCAAATTGTAATATCTCCTATTTATGTCGAAACTAAAGATTTTTAGACATAAATAATTTAATATTTTTTTTTAGAAAATGATGAATTGCATCAATTAATGGAATAAAAATTATAATAATAATTTATAATAAAAAATTTTAAATAATTAACTAATCTCTCAATTTATAAAAAAAACTAATGTGCCATCTCTTTATACAAACAAATTTTTTGTCTAAAATTTTTTTTATATAATTTTTTTGTTAAAAGATATTTCATTATACTTATTGTTAGATAAAATAGATACTGTGTAATAAAATGTTAATATATTCGTAAGATGTTTTTAAAAGATTGATATTACAGATCAAAGCAAATACAAAAGTTGATATAAATGATAAAAATGTCAGTTAAGGCTTATTTATTATAAACAATTGAAGTTGCAAAATTCACAGTTGATTGTTTAAGATATGTTTAATTATAATTTTTATGTAAAACATAAGAAAAATTTGAAATTTGATAATTTTTGAGAAAATTTGTTTGTAATATCATTTACTTGGATTAATATTGTGCATAGAAATCTACGATTTTATCTCTAGAAATTACTTTCGGATTTGATTTAATCCTTGAATATAAATTATTATCTTATATCTCAGAGCATAATATTAGCTTATTGAATGATTACTTGAATTAATTGTTATGAAATCAAATGTAATACGGATAAGACAATTACATAAATATTAATTAAAAAATCTTATATATTTTGTAACATTTGTAAAATAAAATAACTGAAATATATTGTTTAAATAAATTATTTATGTACATAATATATTTATATGCATATTATATATAATAATACATGTAACAACAAGAAATTAAAAATAAAATGCATTGCATGAACTATTATAAATTTGTTAATTTCATAAAATGTATCACAGATTATTATCGAACATTTATTACGATAATATATACAAGATGTAATAATATGATATCATGATGTAAAAATATTAATATAACGTAATTTTATTATTAGAATTCTCTCACATCATAATGCAATAATAATCTTTCTAACATCACATATTATAAATATATATGAATAAAGCACTTGATACCAATAATTTTATTTTTGTAAAAAATTTATATTTAATAATTTGTTCGTTTTCTTAGATTTTAAGTATTTTTTTATAAAAATTTTTTATAAAAAAGATAGATATTATATTTAATATTAAATGATATTATATTTAATATTAAATGATATCCAAATGAGAGATATGGAATAGACCAAATACTGCTCTTACCAAGTAAAGATATCTAATTATAATTTTAATTAATTAGATATTTAATTAAGAAAAAAATTAATAACATGTTAATAAATATTTAATTCTTGATTTGCATATATCTAATTTAAATTTAATATGATGTATATTATGAATATAGACTATAAATATCATTAATTCCAAGTAAGGCAAGATTTTACGTTACTACATTCTGAAATACCGATCGTGTAAAAAATTAGAATATTTGGTACGCCCTCTATGATTTCTTATAAGAACTATATTCAATCCAATCATCAAAATTAGTAAAGAAAACAAAAATAAAAAATAAATTAAATATGCATGTATATATATATATATATATATGTTGTATATATATTGTTTGCATCTTGTTTATTATGACAATGCATTAGATTGTTGTCAATTATTATTTATTCTTATTCATTGATATTAGATCATGATAAAGTTATTGGTAAAATAGAAAGTGATATATTCTTGCACAATCGATAATTCAGAACAGGAAATAAAATATCATAAGATGGTAAATCTATTTTGTAATATATTTAATACTTTTTAATTTATTTTATTTTTTTTTCTCCTTTGTTTTTTTTCAAACTTATCTATTTTTATTCGTCGGTAATGTAAGTAGTGATATTATCGATAAAATAGAGAATAATAAATTTTCAATATAATTTTTTGCACGGTTGGTAATTCAGAATAAGGAATATAACATTTTATAGAATTTTTTCTATATTTTGTCTGTAATATATCGATAATCGATAAAACATTCTATATGTCTCTTCTATGATTTTAATTTTAAATATATTTATGATTTAATTTCTGCATTTGAATATTATATTATATTTATTTTGAATTCTAATTATATTCTATTAATACATTTTATTTTTATTTGCGTCAATAATATTGAAAATTATATAAAATCTACTACTTTTTAACTTTATTAATTTTATTTCATATCAAATAGGAGTCATTTATATTCGAAAAATTTTCATTGTTAATCAAATAAAACAATAAGAAATTTACATTGTAATCACTATATAAAAAAGATTCATATATAAGATTGATATATATATATTAAAAGTAACAAAACTAAAAATCTTTGACTAGCTAATAATACAGAAATAGGAATATAAATAGGATTAGATGTTAGATGGATTTTTTCTGGATATTGGTCAATAGTAGAACTCCTTTTGTAATCAGGAAAGCAAGGATAGAGAAACGGCAAGAGAAACACGATGCTACGTGAAAGTGCTTTATTCCTTTCGGAGATCGTTCATCGCAGACATCGGCGTCGGGAATGCCGCTCTCATTTTTCTTTTTTTTTCATATATGTGTACATATATGTATAAATATACATACACACATGTATGGATGCATATGTGTATATATATCATATTTTATGTACGAACGTATGTATGCATATATACATACATATATACTCTAATAAGCGATCCTAATTATCGAGTAAATTACCGTCTGATATTAAAAAATACGCATGTATATGTACATGTACAATTACAACACACGCCAGGACGGCAGGAATCCTGGTCCAGTGAGACCTTAATAATGATTTTAAAACGAAGGTTTGAATGTACAGTATACACATTTACACTTATCGTTTCAGCAACAACAATTTTATTGTACGTAGATTGCAAAAATTAAATAAATAATGACAGTGGTACATCGCGTATTGGACGGAAAGGCCCAAAACACTGCGCAGAGGTGTGAGAGGAAATTATAGGTTTAAATTCGGTCGAGGTGCGATTGCTTCTTCGTCTCTCTCTTGTGTTCTCTCTTTCTCTTTCTCTCTTTTCTTTTTTTGCTCATTCTCGTTCTCTTTTATACTTTCTCACTCTCTCTCTTTCTTTCTCTCTCATTCTTTTATCCCTTTTCATACCTATTATTTTGTCCCATTCATTCGAATTTTTGCTCATGTGTTTTTCTCATTTTCTCCATTTTCATACATCATGCTCTCTTTCATTCGTCTAATCTCTCATTCTCCACGTTTATTTCATTCTCTCGTTCTCTCTCTCTCTCTCTCTCTCTCTCTCTCTCTCTCTTTCTATTACATTCCATCTTCCCCTTTCGTTCGTTCGTTCGTTTTCTCAAGTAAAAGCGGTCCACATTTGCGAAAAAACACAAACGGAGAGAGTCAAGTCTCGAGTATGAGAATTATTTACTGAAAAAGGTCGGAAACAGATTTTTTTCGATTTATAAAAAATCTATTTTTGAGGCATGCCCAGTAATACCAGACAAACAGCGTCGTTATCTGTTATTCTGCTCTTTCTTTAAACACCGTTCATTTGAGATGCTCCTACGTAGTAATAATGGTTTGGTTTCTTATCATTTTTCATCTTGCTCTTTTCATTTATATTACAATAATTAACATCGTCACATACAGACTTATACACTAACGATATGACTACAGCTCCAATCCAGCAGAGCATTCATCGATGAAGAAGTGAGAATAATTATTTACGCGTCTTTCGTTATTCTTTCTTTCTTTCTTTTTTTTTTTTTTTTAATACTTCGTTTTCCCTAGTATTCCCATTTTTCGTCTCTTCTCTCGTTATATTTTCTCTTTTTTATTTTCTAATCTCATTTTATTTTATTATTCCGGAGGGAAGGTTTCCTCTCTTCCTTCGTTTTTTTTTTCCCCGATTGATAAAATCGATATGCCAATTATTTATTTATAAAACGTTACAAAATTATTCATGAGCGCTGTCGCGTGGCGTTTCGATTCTAAACCTATACGAAAGTATCGCGTTCCTATTTATACTCATCGTTTTCACACTTTTAGCCTTTTTTTGCTACGTAGCAGACCGAGATTCCTCGCGAAACACTTTTTTTTGCTTGTTTCTCGTTCCTCCTACGAATTTACCAACGTTCTCTCTTGAACTCCATCCGCTCTCGTACATTTTCTCCATCTTTCTCTCTCTTCTTTCATCCCTCTGCTTTTGTTCGCAAATTTTTTTAACATTACAAAACGCCAGTCAACCCCTATATATTGCGAAGAGAAAATAACAACACGCTTCGTTCACGTGTATCCGTTCAATTTTCTTCTCCTTTTTACGGCGATTCGGAGAAAAACGCAATTTTTTTTTTCTTTTTTTTTTTTCCTTTTTTTTTTTTTTTTGTTTAAAATTGCATTTACACGATCGATGAACACACGACGAACTTAATTAGCGATACTAACGCGTATCGAGTAAGGCGTGAGAAAGTTCGATCAGAGTTTTAGCGAACATCATTTTCTCGTTTGAAAAACGGCAAACAAATTATTTTCATACTCATTGTTTAATATTTTGTGAGAATTGTTAAATATTATCAATTATTGTATTATTAAGATTAAATGCATATAAAAACCGAAAATGAGAGGATCAATTAATAGAGATTGTACGATCTGGATTATGCTGTTGGTTTCTCATCATTTACTTCTATTTAACCTCTTCGATAGTGTTTTAATAATATAATGTTAATATTATAATAAAGTTTTATACATAATTTGCTTGTAATAAACAATAGAAATGATTTTTATTTAATTATAATTAAGAAATTAAAAATTATATTTATAATAATATATGTAAATTTGTACATATGGTGACTATCGTGATCAAAGTCAACACTTGTACTGAAGAGATTAAATGAGTTGATTTTATACATTCCAAAAATAATAAATCAATATATTATTACAATATATATTAACATTATTAAATTATTAATATTAATCCTGCGATTGAACGACCAATGTAGATCATAGAATTATTATTTTTTAAAATTTATTTTCTTTTTTTCTTTCGCAAATATTCTGCATCAACAATTTTAATACAGGAATATATTTTTAATATATATTAATAGTATAATATTACACAAATTGATGCAAGATTAATATTAATTATTCGATATTATATAATATCAATACAAAATTACGTATATTTTTAAATGTATATATACTTTAAATATAAAATTAAATCAAATTTCCGCTAGATTGTTTGAAAGCCTCGAATATCCTTCTATAATAGATTTGCTAAAACTCTTGGCGCTGCGATCGCGTGAAAAACTAAACGGATAAAATGGCGTCCTCGCGTGTTGAATACATTTTTTTCGATGACTTCGAAGATAAATACATGCCAATAGAAAATGTTATTTAAGGGGATTTACTTGACGGGCGCGTTATGGCTAGTATACACATTATTATACGTAACAAAATATTTCTCGCCTTCTCCTTTCATCTTGGAAATTAGTTCATTCGTTCGCTGCCCTCCCTCCCGCCCTATTCACTCTCCATTTATCGTGTTAATTATCGTAAATCGGCACGACTTTTTGCTTCTCGTGTGTATATACGCGAATATTTGCCGACTCGATTGTACGAAGGCATCGTGTAGGGAACTATTGAAATATATAATATTAATTATGCGTACATCTATATATGTAGTTTTAATGATCATTTATTTTTTTCCTCTTCCTTTTTTTTCTTGCATTCTATCATTCTCTGCTTTCACCTTAATGAACGATTGACCGATCGATCGATTTTTTTTTTTTTGTTTGAGTAACATTTAAATACATCAGCTGACACAGATGGAGCATTCGTTATTACATTTTCTTCATTGTTATTTATTTTAAATTCCCACGTATCGTCACTTTTCTCGTTTCTTCTTCTTCTTCTTTTTTTGTTCTTTTTTTATATTTTTCGTTTAAACACTAGATTGCGGGGATTCCGGCACAAACAAGGAATGTCGTAGTACATTATATCAACATTTAATAAAATATCTGAAACATTAACAAATAGACTATATGAGTACTACATGACTGCCCTTAATAATGTTTATAGCTAATCGATAAGTAGTTAATCATTTTCTTTTTTGTTTTCCTCTTCCGTTTCTTCCTTTTTTCCCTTCTCTTTTCAACTGATGGAATTTTTTAATTCGACAAATGGATAGTAAATTCTTGTTTATCATTGAATTTTCTATGAATTCTTTTCTCTTCCCTCCTATCCTTCAATAACTTATATAACTCGACGTTTCCACTTCTAATCTTAAGGATTTGAATACCGGTGATCTTCATATTTTCTTTTCCATCATATTTTTTTTTTTTTTTTTTCATTTCGAGCACCTACTAAGCAATTTTCGCTATGCTTATGAATCAATATTTTCGATTCTTTCATTATAATCTTTTTTTGGCATCTTCTCTCGACGGTTCGCGCATAATTCGTTTTCATATATTTTCCTTATTCCTTCTGTCTTTACCGAGAAAAACCAATTATTGTGATTTTTACTTTCAGTGACAAACGGGCTCCCATTTACTACGTTAGAAACTTGTATATGCAACGACGACGGGCTGGCTAATGAACGCGACTCTGTGGCGTAATATATTATATTGAAGACAAATTTTAAAATTTCAAATTTGCATCAATGAAAAAAAAAAAAAAAAAACACTATTACACGAAATTGTTCGAATAATAGAAAAAAATTTACGAAATTTAATTATTTAATGAAATATAAATATCATTCTTCATAATTTCTTCGAGTCAATCAATTACTTATTAAATAAAAATCATTTAAAATCAATTATTTTAACTTCGCGCACAGCAGCCAGCCACGGGGAAATAAGTTTCCATTTTCACCTATGTACTTCGTAATCGCTATATTTGTATATATATAATATATATTTATATTTATATATATATATTTTTTTATTCAAAATGTTATATCTCGTTTAGAAAAGGCGACGCTCGCCGCCTTATTTCATTTACTTTATTTTTTTCTCTCTCATTTTTTAATGCCTACAAATGCATCGTTTAAATATTCTTTTTTTTTTTTTTCGGCATCTTGGACATACAACGTAAATAGCCTAGATCATCGTACAAATAAGTTGATCGTTGCCCTGAGTGCCTTGGTACCCGGCTTGCGAACGGAACTCGATTTCCGTGCCTCGATACAAACACGTTTCTCGATCCTCGATCCCATTTCATTATTGATTCTTGTCTCTCGATCGTTCGTTCACTCGCGTAAACGCGTCACACTCGTGTGCTACCATCATCCATATTTTAATTATCAACGCCATCTGTCGTCCACTTTTAGAAGCAGCTAAAGGAAAATTTGAAGCGTAGCGACGCGTCGATAAGCCGCCGATCTCGCGCGATCTCACGCAACATCGAGTATAAGCGTAGCATTTAATTTACGACGATTAATCGAAGACTAATTTATCTCTTAATTCGGTTACAATTATATAATACATTCCTCGAACCGAAACGCGCGCCCATTTCTCGTTCCTTCTTTTCGTTTATGAATTTTTTTTTTTTTGTGGCTCGAAAGCGAACCAACATGACGAAGAAACGCGAAATGGTATACAGTCAGGCCTCTGTAACTCGAATCACTTGTATAGAATTTTGTTAATTAATTCTTCTTTTGAAAATCTTTAACAAGTTGAAATAATTTTAACTTGAATTATTTATCACATTTAACTAACAATTCACATTTAAAGTACAAGTACTTATTCGTTATATACTCGGACACTTTTTGTGAATGTAATATTATCCACTCTATCGTTTGATTGATACAACTGAAATTTTTTCAAGTGCTTAAGCTCTCAATCCTTCTTCGTTTTTCGTTGTCATTTGTATGCATAATAGTATATAAATATTTATTATTCAATGCGTTCAATCATTAGCTGGAAATCTATAATTTAAAAGCATTGAATTGCATAGTGCTATCAACAATACACGAGTTCTCAAGCGATCACTCTATGCTAATGTATAATCGTGCTCTAACGCTACTTAACTTTGCGTATTTTCTTTTTTCCTTTCTTTTTATTATTTATTATATATATATTATACTATTATTATTATTTATCTGGCATTAATTGTTGGCGACCATCAATTCTAAATAACATCAACTTTACCAACAATATACACTTTTTAAGCGTCATTCAATCAAATATTGATCATGATAGATGTAAGTAATGATCATGATAATGTTGACTTTAGTAATCGAATGAGAACTAGTGAATATTACATAAAATAAAACATTATTGGCACTATAACTATTCTTGACAAAGATGAAATGAAGCTTGAATTCGAAATAATGAGCTTATAACAAATAAATACTGTAATCAAATCTCGTTTTTTCCAATTAGTTAAAATTATCTGATGCAAAAGACGATACTTACGAATTTTTTTTTTTTTTTTTTTGATTGAAGAAAAGTTTCAAAAAAGAAACTTGACAAGTCATATTTTACAAGATTTAAAGTTGGGCTTGTCAAATTGTTTCTTCTAGCTATCTAGATCATGCATAAAATGTAATAAAAAATTAATGAAACTTATAATGACTTATCAAGTATCTCTTACGTAATCTCCAATTGTAATAAACATTAACAAACAACAACAAATTATTATATACAGTAACAAATTAATTAAACAATAATTATATTATAATTATCATCTCGTTATATTATCAATTAAATCATTTTTAACCCAATTGCGGTCTATTGCATCTAAAACGCATCTCTTGATACGAAGAAAATATAAAAGAATCGTTATTAAAATTTTCGATTTCCCATCTTTTGTGGAGACATTAAAAATTATTTTCCAAGTTAAAAAATTTTTCTTCGAGAAATTAAAGATTTTATCTCTTTCCATAAAATTCGAGTTACCAAGATTCGCAAATTGTACAAAAAAAAAAAATGCGCGCGTTCGCGTGGAAACTGTCAACTCGCGGGTAAAAAGTGGCAGTCGAATCGGACAGCTTGTTCAAGCGAATTCCGGTGCGAGAATATAACGAACGTTAAGACGCGCGGCTGCGCGTTGGACAAAAACGTTGGCCAAGATGTAGGGAGAAGCGAATAGATGGGACTAGAATCGCGCTCGCGGCCGACGGAATTTTTCATGAAGCTTCGAGAACCGCTTAGCTCGCTTTTGATTCGCACTGTATTTAATTGTCTCGACGCGAGATGTCGCGCTGAGATCGGTCGGCGACCGCGCATGTCTCTGGTGTATCCTTTCACTTTTGCTATCGTATTTTGATCCTTTCACAGTCGCCACTCGCGACACATTTACAAAACGCTTGGGATGTATTATAGAAATAGGTTAGACTTACAAAATTCTTCGTAAAAGGAAAAAAGAAAAAAAAGATACACGGTATTATGCTCTCGCAGCTTTCGGTATATTCATTAGAAAAATTAGCCATTCTTTTTTTTCTTCTCTCTCGTTCGTTAACGATTACGTTTATTTATTTATTTTTATTTTTTTTTGTTTTTATCTTTACGTTTATAGAATCACTTTTGCTCGGGCGAAAAAATAGATTATTATGTGTTTTCTTTGTTTTGTTCCACTTTTTTGTATATTCTTTTTTTTATATAGCTTTTTTCTTTTTATCCCTCTTCCCTCATCCACTTTTCCACGTGTATGTATACGAGTTTTATATTGCATGTATATGTATTTCGCGTACTTTGTACGTGTATTATGCCGCGGATATATCCTTCGTGAATCGTGTATGTGTGTATGTGTGTGTAAATATATTGATATTTGTTCGCGCGCGCGTATGCCGACTGTGTACACTGACTTTAAGTAGTTAGTATTTACGCGTTTTTTTAACCAACATTTTTATAATTTCTTATATTTTTGTTCTCTTATTATCGTGTCCCACTCTGTAAGGCGATCAGTTTAGCTTCTCTTAATGCTTATAAACGTAATATTTTTTTTTTTTTTTTTTAATGCGGGCCAGGTGGCTCTTAGCGTAACCCGGGGCAACTCGGCAGGATGTTTGTCTGAACTAGTACCGTTAAGAGTATAGTATTTTGTTATTTATACATCTTTATTTTTTTTCTTCTTTCTCTTTAAATATATCCTGTAGTAATTCTTTTCACTTGTTAAAATGCGTACAAACGGAGATGCGGAATAATAATATGTATAACGTACCGAGGGAGATGTGGCGTTCATTACTTATCGATTATTATTATTTAGTATTGTTATTATTACTCGTTAGTTAATTACACAATTAATTATTACAATTAGTATTAGCGTTATTATTACGTATTAGTACTAATGTTTTTATTATTTATTATTTGTTATTATTATTATTATTATTATTATTTAGTATTGTTATTATTACTCGTTAATCAATTACACATTAATTATTACAGTTATTAGTATTAGCGTTATTATTACATATTAGTACTAATATTTTTATTATTATTATTATTATTTATTATTATTATTTAGTATTGTTATTATTACTCGTTATTTAATTACACATTAATTATTACAATTATTAGTATTAGCGTTATTATTAATACTAATATTTTTATTATTATTTATTTATTATTCTTCTTATTATTATTATTTTTCATTACTTATTATTTATTGTTGTTTTTGTTGTTGTTGTTCTTATTATTATTATTATTATTATTATTTACTATTTATTATTATTATTATTTATTATTATTATTATTATTATTAATCATGATTTTATCTTTGGTGAATAACCCTCTCTGCGCGCATAGATATATTTTTGTTCGGCTTTCGACTAGTATTTTTTTATGATTTTACTTACAAAGTCATTATTAATTATTATTTCTATCCATTATTATTATTAATATTATTTATTATTAAATTTGTTTTTTTTTCTTGCGTCAGAAAAATTGTCGAGAGTGATTATGCAAAGCCAATACGATAATTACATCATTTTTTTTCCACCATTTTTTTTTTAAATTACTTCAGTTGAAGCTTCACACAGCCAAAAAATGAAAAGCACTTAAAACAGTGCTCCACACTATATAAATGAGTTCTCCATTAATTAATTAATTCAGTAATTAATTAATTAATAAAACGGATTCCGATCTTCTAGAGTGGTAGAGGCAGCCGCCACCGCGTGCAGCCTTCGTTTACAAATTCCTCTTATTCCCTTTTTATTTTCTCCTTTCTTTTTTTAGCCTCATTTTAATTCTTCTATAGCCTACCAAATAGCCTAATCAAAAAAGCATACGTGCTCACTGTATGTTATGTAATACATGTGAATTCGCATTTCTTCGTCTCTCTCATGCCTTCGTTCCTTCGTCTGTTTTGTTTCTCTGCGTGTTTATTTGTATATGCGCACATATGAATACGTGTACCACACGATATACATTAGTAACATTAGAATAATTTCGACTAGTGCTCTTACTATTACTCGATTTATGGATATTTGAATTTATATTCAAATTTTTAATGCTCAAATTTATTAGAATATCTAGAAATTAGATACATTAATTTAGATTTGGATATTTGAATATTCGAATAATTTAAATTCGAATATCCAAGTATCTGGATATTTGTATTCTGATACTCAAATATTTAATTGAGTTTAATTTAGATTCGAGTATCTGAATATGCGGATACTTGTTTAAATTAGATTTGAATATCTGAATATTCTAATATTCGTCTAATTTTAATTCGGATATTCGAGTATCTGGATACTTATTTGAATATTCAAGTATTCTGATGCTCGAATATCAAATTAAGCTCAATTTAAATTCGAGTATTTGGATATTTATTTAACTAAGATATGATACTCTGATTATTCTTTTTTAATTTAAATTTGACTGATTTTCTAGATACTTGTTTTATTTAATTTAGGATATCCGAGTATTTGGATACTAATTTAATTTTGATTTCAACATTTGAATACGTATTTAACTTAGATTTTGACATCCAAGTATTTAGCTAGTTGCATACTTTAGATTCGAATATTTGAGCATATTTATGTTCTTGCTTAATTTGTATTCGAATATTGAAATACTTTTTTGATTTGCGATTGAACACATATATCTATAAGTAAATATATATGTATAAATGATGCAAAAGATAAAAAATAATATATTTAAAACAGAAATATTTTTATATTATAAAATTGAACTTATTATTATTGAACTTAGCATATATAATTGTGATTATATTTATATATTTTCCATCCTTTTTTTTTGTCAATTATTTTTTTAAATTTATTCTTTTTACTCGAATCACGAATTCAAATCTAAGTTGCTATTAAGTATTTCGAATACTCGGATATAATAGTAAAAGCTCTAGTATTTTTTACTATCATCATAAACGATCTTCATATAATTTCAAGTGAGATTTTTTTCCCCCATTTAACCCTTTGACAGTGCAATAAAATTATAAGAAATTTAAAATAGATAATTTAAGAAAATAATTATTTTTTTATTATGAAAATTTTCGAAAATTTTAATATCAGATTAGTATATATACTTTTATTACTATCTAATAAATTTTAATAATTTTGTTATTCATAATAATATTTAAAATAAAAATTTTTATTCAATTACACATCTTTAACATCATGCTCTTCTTGTTGTATTCTCTCGAGAATAAATTTTTCACTGTTGAAGGGTTAATACGATTTTCTTTCTATTCTCTATTAATGTTACATTTCAAATATATATGCATATTTTTTGTTTTTTCTTTCTTTTATTCTATAGCAGATATGTACAGCTACGTGCAACACACACATATGTGTGTTACACGTACTGCATGAAATCTCGTTACGTTTTAACACGGAAATATTTTTAGTATTCGATCGGGCTGAAATTAATGAAAATCTCAATAATAATAAACATTAATCTTATTTTCTTCTTTTTTTTTTAATCATTACGATAATTATTTAATGATTTGCTCTGGTTTAGCGCCGATCGTAATATCTAAATATTATCACTTGAAAGCGTGATCTGCTGGATCTACGAGCAATTGTGCTCGCTCCTATCATTTCATTCTTTTTTAATCCTTTCACAATATAATGAAATTTCAAGGAATTTAAAGCAAGCAACTTAGAAGATAATTATTTTTTTTATTCTCAAAATTTTTTAAAATTCTGATATTATATGTAAAAAATATAAGTATCTTTATTGCTTTTCATAGCTGATAAATTTTAATAAATTCATTAAATATTAAATGATAATATTTAAGATATGCAATGTTTAATTATTCTTGTCTGAGTTTTTCTCAGAATTTACTGTGAAAGGGTTAATTATACTATGCGCCGTATGCATTGTCGCGCAACAATTAACTCGTTCATCCCCTGCTACTCTGAAAATTTCTTTCATTTCATTCATTTCAAACATTTTTCTTCAATAATTCGTGTTCCTTTTTTAAAATCTTTAACACGTTCACCACCATCATTTAAAAAAAAAATTTGATCATCACAGTCCACATTTTGATTATAATAATATCGAAAAAAATAATTTGCGAAAAAAATAAAAAATAAAAATATAGTGAATAGGTAAATGCAATCATTTTTCATATTATACAGAAATATTTCTCATTATCAATCTTATTATGAAAATATATAAAAGAATTTAAATTTATTAAATTATTAAATTTAAAATGTTCAATATAAATATACAAAAATATTTCATATATGTATAAAATTAAAAATTAAAAAAGCAATTTCCCTTACATATTCTACACATGTGACGCTGGTCCCTGAAAAGGAACTGGGGTGTCACAAATACGTGACACTTGGTAGCGAACGTGTTAAATTTTGAAACATTTTAAAACTACAATGTAAATCTTCAAGCAGCTGACCATGAGTCATTAAAAAATAATTAATTATTTTTTTAAATTTATTTTCTTTTTTTTTAATGATACTTTGATTAATAATCTATTAATAGTATAATAATTCACAATTTTGATAAAAAAAATTGTCTCCATCATAGCTATATAATAGCATGGGTTATAAATTATCCAAGGTCAGCAGCCTTAATCACAGTCAATTCGATTAGTTAATATCCAATTATTAAAAAATAGATGAAATAGAATAAATATAATTTTGAAGTGAAGCAGGGGACGGTCGACGAAGGTGTCAGCACTAATTATTTCATACAATTGCCAACAGGCTGATTACGAAGTTACGTGATTACTCGGCATTCTTGTTCCGGGGAAAAAATGAACTCGGCGGTGCGCGCGTATCGTTTTGCACTTCTAGCTCTCACTCTCGTTTCTCGCGTTAAGTAGCATTTTAAAAGTGTGTAACAACGGATTTATTTTTTCTAATTACGCCGACAGCTGATTATAAAATACTAGCTTCGTAGCGGACTACCTTTTGTTTTACAATTTTTCTCCTCTCCTCCCATTTTCTCTCTAGATTTATTTTTATCTAATTACTTTGGAATGCATGCTCGAACACTCTCGAATCATTCATCTCTCATCTTGACTACTCAATTCCCCTCCCTCTTCATATAAATCTTTCTTTCATCTTCCTTTTCTTTTTCTCTTTCCTTATTTTCACTCTCTCATTTCTGCTTATCGATACGTTATATCAATACGTTACCTCACTTACAATAATGCAACGCTTAATTGTCGCAGTTTCGAGACACAGTTTTAAAATTCTCTTCGCCAATTTTGCCAATACTATTTTCACGGATTGAATTTTATCTCTTTCTCTCATTTTTCTTTTTGTTTCATTTTTAATAATATTTGTCATTTGCAATTGAAATTAACAAGCTTCAAAAAATTTATATTTTTCGAAGCTCATTTATATTTTTTATAACAAATATCTCACACATCATAGACTACGTCAATTGTGCGTGCATGTTTTGTATTCACAGGCATTCTTTTTCTTCTTCTTCTTAACATTCAATGTACAACCATCCCTCCTTCCCCTCCCATTAAGTTCAAATTTCGAATTTACAACACAGTTGTTCTTCTTCCATATCCTACTAATTTTTTCCTTTCTCGATGTCCACAAAAACATTATAACTTCAATACTTCAATATACCTCTATACGATTTAATTCTGCCACGCTTCATGTTATAAAAGCGTGCGTTATTATTATATACAATGCATCATCTGCCATTTAATCGTGGACCTAACTAGATAAAGCCATCAAAAGACCATGTATATATAAGTATATATTTCCTCCAGAACGGTATCCTATTTTAGCCATAAACCAACGTTTAAAAACTTTGATAATTAAATCAATAGTTCTACAGTTGGAAAAAGTCGTTGACAAATGTTGTTTTGTTGTTATTATTATCAACACGAATCCTATTTATAATTTTTATTACTTTGTCATTTATAGCTAATCAACAATCACTACCCAACAATATGCACGGTTCCCAAATGGTCACCCATCCTAGTACCGATCGTGACAAATGCAATTGCACTTGGTGATCAATGGGAACTGACAGATCCTACGTCGCAAACATCGCTATCGATACGTTCGATCTTTTCATACATATTTAACCGGTTCTAAATCCAGAGGGAGCTAGTTGGACGAGCATTAATCCCCGATCGATTCCATTAATTAAGATGGAGCCAGCGCTATGTAATTTTTGGCAGAGCGACACCCGACATTCTTTCATTTTGCGAGCACGCAAAATTTCTAGTGCAAAGGAACGTTATATTTTCTTTTAATTTTCTTATTTTCGCCTCTTCATTTTTGTTCGACTCTTTCGCATTTACCGGATAGCGAGATAAACACGCATAGATATAATACAAAATGAAACAGCATCTTCGCGATTATGCTTGTATTCAATTGCGTTTTGATAAAACGTGGTGTCGACTACCACCTCCACTCGGCACACACTGTTCACGCCTATTAACGTAATTCGCCACTCTTGTGCACTACTTAAATGGAACGCAGTGTGAATATCGTGGGATCTTAATTAACACGGATTTGATTTGCTTCTCCATTATTAACTTTTTTTTTCTTCGTTTCTTAGTTCGTTCTTGTATTAAACGCGCCGTTTTTTTTTTTTTTTTTTTGTTTTGGTTCGATCGGTCTCTCGAAAAAGTATATATTACTAGACGCGACGGAACGCAATGGAAGTTCGAAAGATTGTTTTGTCTCGTGGATTCATGGCCGGTGGGACGCTTGATGTCGGAGATCGATCCAATACAACATATTTTCCATGTATCGTCCACAGAGAGCATCGACACGTTTCTTGGCCGCATATTTTATAGGTTATCTCGCCTCGAGACGCGCTCTCGAGTATATATTTTTAAGCGAAAAACGGAGAAAGAGTGTGTTTGGTTTTAAAAAGCGCTGAAAATTCTTAAGAAAACGTACAAACGATCGTAGAAAGGTATTATATTTTTTTTTTTTTCTTTGGCCCGCGATCTCCGACGACGAAAGCCCGATCGAGATGAAAGCTCTTCCCTTTTGTTTTCGATCTTTTTATTTCTTTTTTTTTCTTTTTTTTTTTTAAATCGTTTCACAGGCGACGAAAGTCTGCCGATGGGAACCGAACGGAATAACAACGCATTGGCTTCTCGAACGTGTGTCTCATTCGTATATGTGTGTGAGTATGTGTGTGCGTGTGTATATGTTTGCTGAATCACTATCCAAGTTGAACATATTATATAAAACCATTCTCCATATCGATATCTAAAAAGGAATCGGAATTTTTTTTTTTTCCATAACAATTACTCGATACTTCCACGTTGTAGCGATACCATACCAACTACCCGGCTACCTATCTATTTCTCTATTTATATCTCTAACAGCTACGACTGTCTAACAGAGATAGAATCTCGTCGTTATCTAAATATCTTTTTGCCATATTCATTTTTTTTTTTTGTTATTTAATTCTTCTCTCCACTTCGGTAAGTAATTAATAGTAATTGTATTTAATACTAGTATTTAGTAATAATAGTAATAGTACTAGCGGTAGTAACAGTAGTAGTAGTAGTAGTAATAGTAGTAGTAGTAATAATTGTAGCGATAGTAATAGTAATAGTCGTAGCGATAGTAGTAGTAGTATCAGCAGTTGCAGCAACAGTAGTAGTAATAATAATAGACGTAGATAATAATAACAACGAAAATAATGATCCACTACTGTGTGTCAGTAATAGTAATAATATACAACAATAGTAATAGTTGTAATAGTAGTAGTAATAGTAAAATAGAGTAGTAATAGTAGTAATAGTAGATAGTAGTAACAGTAATAATAGTAGTAATAGTAGTAATAGCGGTTGTAGTAGCAATAGTGGTAGTAATAGCGGTAGTAGTAATAGTAATAGTAGTAATTATAGTAGCTATAGTAGGTACTAGTAGTGATGGTTGTAGTGGATAAGGATAGTCGTCGTTCGTGTGATAAATTATTCGTGATAGTAGTAGTAGTAGTAATAGTTTGCGGTGGTGATAGTATTTGCAGATAGCGGTAGTAACGGTGGTAATAGTAACAGTAGTAGCAGTAGCAGTAGCGGTATTTATTGGTAAGTAGTATCAGTAGTGGTAATAATAGTAATAGTAAGTAGTAGATTTAGTTAATAGATCCATAACGGTAGTTACTAATTTAAATAGTAATAAATTTATTACCTTTCGCGCGTTATTATTTTGCATATATTTCTTTTTTTTTTTTTCAACTTATTGGATTTTCCTCCTTGTTGGATTTAACTAGGCTGTTATTAATTTTAATGCGCGTCTTAAAATTTTCCTTTTTCTAACTAAATTAGCGAGGCGAAAAGTTCAAGTATTTCGGTAATAAAGGCGCGTAACGTAAATCTCAGTATATATTGTTGTTTCTTTTTTTTTTTTTTTAATCTGTCTCGTCCATCGTTCCTCCCATTCGTTCGAATCTTTCATTCGAACATTTTCACGCGTACTCTCGTTCACTTCCACTCTCGCATTATCGACACACGCTCATCGATTTTTCCTTTAAAAACATACGATGTACAATTATACTTTCATTTTCTCCTCTTTGTTCTCTCCCTCTCTCGCATAACCTCAAAATCTTGCTTCGACTAACCCTTTTTTTTTTTGCTCGTTTCTTCTAATAAAAGATAGATGGATTATTCCTCGATAAAACTCGCATCTAAGACGTAATAATAAATCGAATAATGAAATCGCATTTTTTTTTCTTTTTGTTTGCATACTTGTTCGTCTTATTACTTTGTTCATTTTTCTTCTGCTAGATCGCGCGTTTACAATATACATATATACATACACGACATACATATATGTATATATATACGTATATTTTCTTTTTTTTTTTCTTTTAAATACTTAATTTTAATCTCTAATATATGTAATTCACTTTTTGTGTTTTGCAACGTCAGACTTCCTCCTTCATCGTAGTCGATTTTATCCGTATGGGGATACGTGCGGGTCGCGTTCCGATTTCTCGAAGAGATGTGTTTGTTTATCAGTTTTTTAGAATTAATCGCCCATCACCTAGTACGTACAACGGCAGCCGAAACTTTTTCAATATTGGAGAGAGAAATTCCTTAATTCGCAATCGACTCACCGAGAAAAAGAAAAATAAACTTCGCGATTCCTTTTCACGTTTTATTAATACTTTTGGAATGGAATCGAAACGCCATGTTTATTTGTCACTCTCGTCGGATCGACGTTTCTGATTTCACGTTCGCGCAAAAAATTTGTCGAATTTTAAGTTTTCGATGGCGAATCGATGAATTCTGTATCGCGGCATACGTAATGGCGTCGCGAATCTTCTCAAAACGTTCGATCGCGAGAAAATTAAGGTCCGTTGTACGACATGCGGCAGTTCGAAGGGTCGACCTAAGCGGAAAAATGTTCGAGCATGGACGATATTTCTCGAAATAATCGTGGATATCGGTTACGCGATGTTCATTTCTTTTTTCTTTCGTTTATTTTATTTTATTTTATTTTTTTTTTTATTATTATTTTTTACTGAGAATGGTAAAATGGCAGTCTTTGCGATTTTGTGATGCGCTTTTTTTTTCCTCCATTGTGGGAAAGAGGCGAAACATCGAGACGACAGCGAAGAGATAAGAGAAAGCGTGTTCTGTCGAGCACCGATTCGGCTTGCCAATTCGTTTTTCATTGATTCAACACGCGATTTTGTTATATCTTTTTCTTTCTGCATTCCCTTTCATATTCTTATATGTACTTCTTTCTCAATTTCTCTTCTATCTTTTTTAATTTCTCTTTTATTTGGATGTTATTCCATAAAACAGAAATAAAGATAATTCTTTTGCGGCTAATTATTTAGAGTGAAACGAAAAAAAGACAATTCTTTTTTTTTTTGTTATTTATGATTTCTAATAATGAGCAAAAGTTTTTTTTTATAATAATAAAATAAATATTACAAATCTTAAAAAGTTAGAAAATTATTTTATATGTCCATTTTAAAATATAAGACAAAGAAAAAATATCAAAAAATAAGAATTAAAAACAAACAAATTTAAAAAAAAAACAAAAAATTGAAATTTCAAAATTCTTGTCATATCTCGAAAATTAATTTCACGGAAATTATTTTCTTTGCAATAAATGTGAAATGAAGATAAATTTTATTATTACTAAAAAATAATCATAATTTTTTTGTTCCACTTTAACTCTTTTTCAGTTTCTATTAATTATATTCTTCATATTTCATATTATTTTAAAATAATAATAAAATAAAGAAAAAGGAAGATACACAAAGAAAAAGATAATATTGATTTTTAATATTGATCTAGAATAAATAAAGTCATGAAATGAAATTAAATTTTTCATATTGAATTCTTTCAACTTTCATATTGAATTTTATTTACCGAATATTTTAATTTTATTTTAATTGATTATTCAAAAGAAGCATATTTGTAATGATACGAATATTCATTATGTATATTATTTCGCGATTTGGCATTTATTTGCAATTATCATTCTATATTTAATTTTATAATTGAACACATAATCGAAAAATCTTATTTAAATTTTAACCATTTGCACTCAGATCACTTTTATTATTATCGTTATTTCTTATTTACAAAATGAATTCATTTATATAAAATAGAAAAAAAACAATATATATACATGTAAAAAAATATTTTTTTATTGTAAGAAATTAACAATTCGAAATATATTTAGCACAAAAATGAAGAAAACTTTTGAAAATAATTAAATAGTAAAAGGTACTAACAGGATCAGTTGAAATTTCTGGATAAAAATAAAAAAAAAAAAGAGAAAATTAGTCTTTGAAAATATAAGTTCTAAAAACTTTTGCTTGAAATTCTAACTCATAAAAAAATATCAATACAAAATATCTGAGAATTAATAAATGAATTATTTATTTAATAAATAAATATATTGAAAATATAGAATGAAATTTTTCAATTTGAAAAACTCATTTCATTTTTAGAAATATGTATGTGTATATATATATATATATAACTACATCATGATTAATCTTGATACAGATATATCATTTATTACTATTTCTTTATTTTATCTACAATTCTAATAGCATGGTTTTGTATTTGATATAATAAAATAATTTATCTTTCTATATTGTATCATTTAGTTTCAATTACCAATTTCAATTATCAATCCATTAATGATAACATATAATCAATATATTGAAATTTATTTACATTCATTTCATTTATAAATATATAATATTAATTCATTCAAAGTAATAGAAATAATAGAAATTTATTTCCTAATCCAAATTAAAAAATAATTGTTAAAATAATTCTAAATTATTAGATTTTAAAAGCATTATTTCTACTAAATTATGAATAAATTTACTTTATTTAAAATTTACTTTATTAATGCAGATTATTATATTTAAACATAAGTTTGAAATAAAATCGTTTGAAACAATATTTTACATTGTTCAGAATAATTATTTCATATAATTATTCCAAATAATTATGAAATAATTATGAAATAATAATTATGTTTATGTAATATAATTATGAAATAATAGTTATGTTTTAAATAATATTTCAAATTTCATTTCAAACGTGCTCTAAATACAATAATCAGCATTGATAAAGTAAATTTTAAAAATGATATTTTTAATTTTTATTTATAAATCTATTATAAACAAACATAAATTAATAATAGATAACGGTAATATTAATTATTATATAAACAATAATAATCTGTATCAAAATCTACTCAAAATATGGTTATAAAACAATTTGCACTTATCAAAGAATGGAGTCTAAATTTAGTTTTAATTTAACTAATTTAAAGTTTGAAATTCCTTACCAAACTTACTATAAAAAATAATTCATAATCAAAATAAACATATTAATATAAAATGTATCAAGATAAATTCTTTAATAATGTAGTTATACTCAAATTTTATTTTCTCAAATGAATAAATTTTACTCCATAATAATATTTTATTAAAACTATTACTAATTTTTTTTTTTCATCTAGAATCTATCATCTGCCAAGATACCCTACATACTTATCCATTAATTTTACCTCTTCGTTCGAATCCCTTCGTACGAAACCAACGACAATCGAGTGCAAAGGATTAATACTCGTTACTTGAAAATTTCTTGACATCCCTCCATATCTCTTTCTCCACTTTTATTGCAAAATCGAATTCTTCATGATCGTCTCTGATCTCGCTCTCGAAACATTCGCGAAATCAACCTCACTAAAACTGAATCTCTGCGTGATACTGCTTTCGCTACTACTCGAACTTTCTCTCTCGCTCCCTTTCTCTCTCTCTCTCTCTCTCTCTCTCTCTCTCTCTCTCTCTCTCTCTGTGTATCGAGTTTGAATTAATCACGCGAACAAAAGGACCGAAAATATCGCGTAATTCGTGGCATTCGTCGCGAGATCGGGAGCATGAACACGGTTGTACGCGCCATCGGCAGACACCTTTCCGGCCATTGAACGCAACTCTCGCAAATCTTGCCAGCTTCGGCTTTCGGCTCACCGTGCCACCGCTTTCCTCTTTTTTCTTTCCCCCCGCAAACTTATCACATCGTGCAACTTTTTTTCTTTTTTTTTTTTCCAATTCTTATCGCGTCATCTCGCGACAAAAAGAAAAACGGAATTCGTTCGGCTCGTTTCGAAGAATTTTTTTTTATTTTATTTCTCGATTTTGGTTTCGAGCTCGGAGCCTGGATCGACTCGTTCTCCGATTCGCGCTCGAGCGTGCACTTATGGAAATAGATACATACAATACGTCATAAGTCTTAGGGAACAAAGGTGCAACTTTCCATTCCATTCTTTTTTTTCTTTTTCTTTTTTTTTTTTTTTTTCGAAATAACTCGACGATAACATATTTTCTCCATAAAATTTTTACACTCGTCTTTGGAAAGCACCGATGTTGTCTAAAACTCGACTTACATCGTATATGTAACTCCGTGATTCGTGCACGATCGACGGCTACCGCTACTTAACCGTTCGACGAGAGCAACGCACGCCTATCCCTTTGAAATATCGTATATAATATTTTTTTTGTTTGTGTTGGTCGTGGATTTCGTGTGTATCCTGTGTGTGTACGTATGAGTTTTGTATAAATGTTTACGTGTTATGGATTATGGGAGTACATGTTGGTGTTACACCCCGAAAAACGAATTGCATTCCAAATGGTCTCTCGGTGTTCGAAATATACGAATATACAGTATATAATTCCGACTTACTTTGAGTATTTTATTCATAGTGAAAAAAAAAAAAGGAAACTTGTCTCTACGCTGCAAGACACACTTGTTAGCTACTCGCCGTGCAACACGTACGATATTATCTTCCGTAAGTCCGTCCTCTCACCGCGAGCACCATCGCCATTTTTCCTTCCGTTTCTTTCTCTCTCTGTCTTTCTGTCTCTCTCTTTCTCTTTCTCTTTCTCTCCTCCATCATTTTGTCCTCCTCTTCCGCTCGATCGTGGCTTCGTCCGTTTTCGCGCAGTGTTATAATTCATTAAAACGAATATTTTATTTAATTATTTTTTTTTTGTTTGTTTGTTTGTTTGTTTAGCGTACCTTCGCCTACCTCGATATAATTTACATCGATAATAATTAATTAGTATTATCTGGTACGATTCCCCTGGTTTCGTTGCCGGCTGGATACCCCCTTCGATCCGCCATTGTTAGCCGGCCATTTGCGCGAACATCGGTGGGGGGTAAGGCTCGACGACGTTCTCTTATATACTTTTTTTTCGTTTTATTTTTAATTTTTTTTTAAATTTATTTATTTTTATTTTTTAGAGTTCGCGAAACCGTCTTCACTCTTCTTCCCCTTCCCCCCCTTTCGTTTCGTTTTTTTTATACCGTTTATTTGTTATTTTTTTTATTTTTTTATTTATTTGTTATCATTTGTATTGAACACTGGAGTCGGTGGTGTGGGAAGTGGACAAGCGACTGAAACATGCCGATCCATCCCCTTATTAGCATGTAGGTCCCTACGTGGGGTGCGTTTATACCGTAAACACCTTTGAAACGGCTGTCCCGATATTTTTCGACACACGGTTCCTCTCGGTCGAAACTCTCGTTGCCACCTCTTTTCTCGTTTACTTTTCACTTTTTTTTCGCCCTTCATTTCGGCCCCTATATATATATATGTATATATATATATATATAGTTACGTCGTTTAACGTCGTCCCTTGACGTTTTCCACATCCCTGCTTCGTATTCTTCTCTCGTTATTATTTTTTTCGAACTCACTCTCGAATTCTGATGGAAAAAAATTACACTGATTATCAGCCAGCCGATTCTTGGTCGTTGAATTCCCTCGTTTTTTCATCACGTCCTTTTTTTTTTCTTCTTCTTCTTCTTGTCTCGTTGACAAACGTGGTAAAATGGATTGGAAGCACCCCTCGTATTGACAAATTTATGGACAGACGGCGGGTTGGTGCGCGCGCGCGCATGCGCAGCCGCGTGCGAGCTAACAGCTAGCGCGCATGCGTACACGCGCTATCGTTAGCGATCGCAGCTAGCGCGACTACGACGACGTGTGAAGGAGGCCTACGTCAGGCATCGTAGGAAGCTGTAGCTGTTCTTCGATAAATGTCCCAGCATTGGCCACCACGTTGCCACAGTCTCCTTCACTGCAATCACACGAATTATCTTCAATGTCGCCATTTTTTTTCTTCGAACGAATTTGATCGAGATGCACTTTATTCGTGATACGATAAAAATTGAATAATTGCTTCCTGAAAGAGGATTGTTGAAGGTAAAAAAAAATAAAAAAAATAAAAAACATTTTATATATCGTGTCGAGCAGTTATTCAACTTTTATCGTATAATATTTTTATAAAAGTATCAGGATGCAAAGCATAGTTTGTATTTCTAACCTAAAAACTTAACCTTTTTCAAGATGGCATTCTCCTCTTCGTGCTTTTCCTAAATCAAATTCTTTAGATTTTCACATAATTGCTATACTAGAGAATTTATACTAGTAGAATTTCTAATACTATGAACTTGTCCAAGCATCACTCCTTTACATGTTTATATTTTTTTTTTATTTTGTATAAAAGTGGTTAATACAATTACTTTCTTAGAGAACCGAAAACAGTATAACAGTTTCAATGGTGCGAATTTTGCTTGTTTAAATTACATTCGTTCTTATTTCAAATATATTTATAAAATTTTATTGTTATATATTTTAAAATATTATTTCTCTTATTTGTTTAGAAAGTATCAAAAAAAGTATCGCTTCGACGAAGTTTATCCTCTAATATTATCGTGGGAGAAATTTCTCATGACCAGAGATCAATTAATGTACCAACCTAGTAGTCAGACGTCAGTCTCGATGCTCATACAGGCTGGATTAATATTGTTATTATGGCGAGGGTTGCAGTTGGGCTTCTTCGTAATCTCGGGATGAGTGAGCAATATGCCCTCTTCCAACTCCATTATCTCCGACGACGATTCTGACATCGAGCTCTTCTTCAAGTGTTGACCTGTGAACCAGACGAGACAGAGTTCGACGACTTCCTTCATCCGTCATCTCTCATTTCGAAAACCATTACACCGTGAAACTCGAATACCAAGTCACCAATGCATGCTTTCTAGATAATCCCCCAAGAGTGAATACTTGAAGAGCTTTACCCGATCGAGCTTCTTTTTTTTTTTTTTCCGAACTATCAATTTTCCTTTAATCGTTCAACATCCCCCTCGGATGTCCGCAAATCGTGACTCATCAAGGAAGATGTGAAAAATTGACCGAGCAGCGAGCTTGAGTCTAAGCCGATTAAAGTTACGGTAAACTACCTTTTATCGGGGATATAGACACGCGATATTGAACAGTGGACAACTTGAAAATGTAATCACAATCGTGTAGAGGAAAGTAGGGTTAAATGGAGTACTAAAGAAATTTTTTTTCTTGAAAAAAAAAAAAAAGATTGTAAAGTAAAAGAGAACTATCAATAAATTTTTGATTTTGAAAGAATAATTATTAATGAGAATAAGATCTTTCAAGATTATTAAAATTTCGTTTTGTCCTATTCTTAAGCTAGATAAATTCTATAATTATGAAATTAAAAATTTTTTTTATGGACAAAAAAATTATGAATGTTTAGTTTGTGCTTTTTTAAAAAAATATCCTTTTGTTTTAAATTCTTTTTATATTGTCCATTGTTTTTGTCTTAATATTTGTCTATACATTTATTATGTCAAATAAATTTTTTTGTAGATATTTGAGAAATAATAAAAGAAAGAAGTAAAATATTTTATATAAGATTAATTTGGTCTATCCTTTATTTACTATCTTTGATCATTCTTTAATAATAAATTTTTTTGTAAATAAAAATCCAAAAGCAAATTAATGTCATGAATTCTATTTTAATTATTTATTTTAATAATTATTTATTTTAATAATTTTTATTTTATTTTAATTGGTTATCGAAATTAATTTGAATCTAGTATTGTGAGCTAATTTCATATTTACTAATTTCTCATTTGAAAAAAAAAAATACAAATCTTGAGGATTCTTAATCACATATAACTTTTTTTATTTACAAAAAAAAGTCTTTAAATCGACCTGAACCTGATATTATATGTTATTTCTATACCATATTTCTTATTTTATAAAAACAATAACATCTATCTTGTTCTATTCATCTATCTCGTTTTATCCCACTTACTTCTCTGTTCATAAAAATTAAATTATTATTAATTATATAATAACTTTTCCATTTTACGATTGATCATAAATTGTCTTTAAATCGATTTGAATCTAATATTATGTGTTGGCACATTGCATTTTCTATTTAACAAAAACAACAATAACTACCCCACTCTATACTATTAATAAATCTTGAGGATTGTTAATGCAACCCTTCTAATCTCTTTTTCTATGTATTTATATCTTTTCATCGAACGAATCGTTTTCAAATCATTCCATGTAATAACTAAGGAATCTTTTCACTTCAGATTTTGCAAACGGACTACTAAATCCCTTCTGTAAATAACATTTTGCGTGAATTATAAGGGCTGTTTACCAAGTATGTTGTTAAGCGACGAATTATTAAATTACAAGGAAGAAAGATTTTTGCACGCGACACAGGACGTTGGAAGCCTTCGTGACCCATGACTGATGCCTTTGGCAAACAACACTTTGTCCTGTTAAAAAACCTCCCTTTTTTAAAATTCAAATTCTTTCACGGAGTAACATTAATCGGTGCAGTTTATCGGCATAGATAACAATCGAGCAACACACAACACGTGTTTAATCCTAAAGCCACGAAGTTTGGAAACTGTAGATATGTATAGAAATATCTTTCATCTTGACGAAATTTTCTCTTAATAAAGTTAATAAAGTTGTTGGCTTTACTACCTGTTAGCAATATTCTTTGCGAATAAACTATCGAGCATAGTTCGTAAGAAACTTGTCTAAGTAGTATCTTATATCCTAACCACAGAACTGAAACTGACCAACTTGTGAAGCAGGATCTATGTCAAGAATTTTGTTTCGACATGAGGTAAGAGAGAGAGAGAAGGTAATACAGTTTGACACAGTTTGACAGTTTCTCTTCGTAAAAGACACTTTTAATGAGGGATTAGAATGGGCAACTTGTAAAGTAAAATTTTGATCAGAATATAAAGTAAGAAAAAATATGATTTCAATTTATTTTATCTCATATCGAGACAGAATTCTTAATATATCTGAATCAACTTAATCTAATGTAATCTAATCTATCTATCTAACCTAATCCGCTTTGCAAGTTGGCTAATCAGTCTAAATCGTAACACGAGTGTTCTAACTAAAACTAAATTTGTAAATTATATAATTTTTAATATAATAGAATAGTACTATAATTGAAAGCAAATATAAAGCAACGAACAACAATTACAAACTACATTTTTTTATTACTAATATTTCATGATTCACACAAATTTTTTCATAACATATTTCAAATTTATCAATTTTGTTCATTAAGCGACACATCGTGCTGTGGCCAGGATGCATTACTACGTACTGTACAGTGAAATTCTTTTTTAGGTTAGGTTGGAAATTGTGTCGAAAAAAGGAAATACGAACTCGTACCAGGAAGATACGGGCAGCTGGTCACGTGATTGAAGTTCTGCGACTGCATTTCTTCCTGATCAGTCTCACGATGATAGAAGTAGTTGAAGTTGGAGACAATGACGGGCACAGGCAGGGCGATCGTCAACACACCGGCGATCGCGCACAAAGAGCCCACGATCTTCCCCCAGACTCCCACGGGCCTGAAGCAGAGGGAAACGAACGGTTTCATTCGCGGTCAGCAACTGGCTCGTACGTCGATAGCTTCGTTCCTCGTCTAGAAAACTCGGTGCTAGGTGTGGTGTTTCTATCTTGTGTGAGTTTGCCGTGTCGAGTCGAGTGTGGCGCTACTTATGCGGTACTGGAGGCTCCTATGTAGATATACACGGATGATTTTCTGTGTGCTCTATGGTCGTGTAAATAGACATAATCGGAAAGACCAGTTTACAACTATTCAATTAGTTTAATTCGGATTGTTAAATTTTCTTTGCTTATTCCAAATCAGAATTGGACACTGTTGAACGAATCTTGTTGAAATTTATTATTCTCGTTTTTTATAGTCAGGATATATTACAGAAATATTTCAATGAAATCTGATTTGCAAGCTTAACTCTTTTTGCTTATTTAACCGATTACAATTATTAATAGAAGATCTACCAATTTAAAGAAGGTTTAGCGAGCCATCAATAGTTAAAAAAAATACAGTGAACACAAACAGTCCCTATTGTAAATACACATTCAAATATTGACTACCGTGATCAATGTACTTTGACTTTGACAATCAAATAGGAATCGTGATTCCACAAACACTATTGATCTGTTATTTCTCTTAAATGATACTATTTGTATAATAATGTATTTGATGTAATTTTATTCGTTACTTGATTTCATTAAATATTTTCCTGTAATAGAATGATTCTATTAATAATTGTAATAAGATCTTAACTCTACTACTACTTGATGTTTTTTTTTTTATTTTTATCTTATTTTCACTTGAAGAATCAAGTTAAATTTAAATTTTTGAATATTTATAGTAATCTTGTAGATATTTTTTATTGATATTTCAGATAATTTTAAATTTATAATCCTTGATCTAACAATAAGATAAAGCTTGTCTTCTTTATGTATATACTAGTTTATAAAAACAAGTTTATTTATTTATATGAAGTAATTATTTGTTCTTTTTATTCGTTTTATATTCATTTCAAATAAAAAGTATCCAATCCTGTTTCAAATTGCATATTTATCTTTCTCTATACATTGAGACCGATCTTTTGGTTTATTTTCACCTTCTTCTTCTTTTTTTTTTTTTTTTTTTTCACTTCCATCAAATTATAATTACAAATTTATCATTTTTTCCACACACAACGCATCACCGTGTACATCTACTTATAGTGTTTCGCGTGTCTAATAAGAAGCGGGCTCTCTAGGCTAGACTAGGGGACTAACGTGACTCTCTAATAAAGGCTCCTCGTCTCGTGTGCCAATGCACCGTTCCAAACAAGCGCGTGCCATTCCGTTACTTAGATCCGATCGAATCTTCTAAACGGTACGACATGCAATTCTCTACACTTTCACGCTCTTTTTCAAGGAGCATCAACATAATCGTGTCAAAATTAGGGCTTTTATCGTATAGGTCGGATCTACGGGTATCCGAGTATTCGAATTTATTCAAATACTCGGATACTAGATACTAAAACTATCGACTTAAGTAGAATATTTTATATATAAATACATATTTGATTCAAATTAAGATAATGTTATAAAGATAATCAAATATACAGATATAAAATTAATATTAATATTGTTAGAAATTGCACATTTAATATCTGTAAAAATAATATATGTGAAATGAATTTGACTTGATTCGGTAGTTCTAGTATTAATTTGGATCCGAATACTTGAATATCGATACAATTTAGATATGAATACTCGACAAGATTTTATTATCTTAACATCCGAGTATATACGATATTCAGATAACAAAAAATGGATGATGTAAATTCTATAGTATTAAGAAAACTTTCACAATTGGAAAATTTATATTCATATTCGATTCTTTGAGTTATATATGTCTCTGTGGAACAAATATAGCGAATAAAATCAGTCAATAATTTACACATTCGAGAATCAAAAATGTATGATTTCAAACTTTTTAAGAAAATTTAACTTGTTTAGATCAATACAATGTCAATACGTGACTTATTTCTTTTCCTTCTTTATATAAAAACGATATATATATTCATAGGACACTTTTGAAGGCTCACTTCTAGATTCCAAAACAAATAAAATAATTGATTAAATAATAAAAATATATATGCTTATTTACTAAGTTGTAAGCAATTGAATTTCGAATTAGATAAAGTGAAATACAGAAAAGAGATATCCATCCTTCATCTATCTTTATCTCACTTTATTTAATACAAATTTCAATTCAAATAACATTTTTGTTTTGACTTTTAAAATCGATCCTCTAAAAATGTCACACATTAACACTCTGTATTCCAATGAATTAAAGAATAAATTAAACCTCTAAATAAATCTGGATCAATTGATGTTACTATTTTTCACTACATCACTTTTATCGATTATATGTAGTTCGAGTACTCGGATACAGGATAATAAAAACTTTAAAAATGAAATATACTTTTTGACTGAACCACATTCTTTGATCTCGTAGTCTCGATAATAATATTGCAAAAATTCGAGTTTGAAGATACAGATGCAATTTTGCAATCGATTTAACCGTTGCAATTTCTCACGAGGGCGGAACATCATCTCAAAAATCGAGCAATTAAGGGACGAGCGATGGAGATTACCGCGAGTTTTTCGAGTTTAATCAGCGTAGAGAGCAGAGAGATGATTAGAACCGCGTTTCATCGAATTGAAAACTGTGAAAAAACTCGCTCACGCATCGACCGCTTTGACGTTGCATCTTTCTGGAAATCGGTAATGTGAAGAAATTTTTGTGTCGATACAAACGAGCAACGATTATGGATTAGCTGTTCGATAATCGTGGAAAGAGAAAAAGAAAAAAAAATGAAACGTGGAAAAAAATAGAGATGGGTCGAAATCTGATTTTTAAATTTTGCTTCGAAACTTATAATATGAAATTATTTCTCTCTCTCTCTCTCTCTCTTTAAAGTATTTATTTTGTCAACAATTAAAATCGTAAATAATTTTAATTTTTGGAATTCTTTGAGGATAATAACAATAGCCATCATTTTGCAAAAAGTTAAATTTTTATATCAAATTTAATCATTAATTATTAATTATTGTAATAAATTAGTAAAATTACTCAATGCTCATTTAGATTATTATTTTCATGTATCACAATATTTTTATATAAGATATTTATACAAATTTTACTTTTCAAATAATATATGAATAATTATTGATCTTTTTTAAAATCTTTTGATTTTGATCAGCTTGAAAGAAACTATCTTTTTAGAATTAATTCTTGCTACATGAATTTTAGGAAATTGAATTATAATGGTTATGTTTAACCATAAGAAATTTCGAAGAAAATATATTAAATTTTTGAATTAAATTTTTTCTAATATCCTTCAGAAATAATTATTATTTTATGGATTTTATTAAAATTTGACTCTATTTGCACAAATTTTTTAAATTTTACATAAATAAGAATATATTACGATTATGAAAATATACTTGATATCAAAATATTTAAATAAATAAATAATTTTGTAGATTTTAACAATGCTTTTGCAAAAATAACAAAAATATTCGAATTTCAAGAATCGAAAATTTTTCTTTCAAAAAATTTCCCAAAATAAAATAAAATAAACAGATAAGACAATAATAAGACAATAATTTAACACACGATGTTTCGAATCACAAAAATAGCGATAATTTTTAAAATTCGAGAATTCGAAATTTTTCTGATCTTTGATCACGATGACGTTCTGAACGACATTTCTTGCTTTTTATGTTTCTCTGCTCTCCACTTTGGTCAATAAAAAAAAAAAAGAAAAAAAAATTCCAACGAGATACCAATTAACCGTTTGAATAGTGGAACGATTAAAAAGATTTCCTCTCTCAATTACCAGTATGCCAGATTATAGGACGCAATGACGGTTATTCCCGACTAATCCGTAACTGCGAAATGACGCATTCTTTGCGGCTGGGAGTCTAATTGAATAACTGTCACTATATATCACGAACAATACCCGGTTCGAGATCAAAGGCGGCAAAAGAAGAATTCAACGCTCGTCACGCTCATTCACGTTCACTCGATGCATGCATGCGAATGGATTTCAGCGCGAATCATCCTTTCCCCTCGTCAAGTTTCTTTTCTTCTTCGTTCTCGTTCAAAGGAAGCGTGGTACACGCGTCAATTTTGTTTCTGAACACGCGAATTTTTCGAGTCGAGGCGTGCGGCGCCATCTTTGCCCCTTGAGTAGGCAACCGGACAGTTAGCACGATTGAATTTATTTATAGAAATAAATTCTTATTCGAATAATTATTCAAATAATAATGCGATCGAATTAATAAATTAATATTTATTTGATATTTACTAGATATTGATCATTTAATTTCATTAAAAAAGAAAATATAGAAATAATGAAGATTTATACGGTAATTTTAAATGAAAATTGTATTTTTTTTTTCTTATCTTCTATTATTATTTGAGATAATCAGATATTTATTAATAAATAGATTATTTGTAAATTATTTATTTCATTGAATAAAATTTTTAGAATCTATTTGCAAAGCTTTGTAACATTTTTATTTCAAATGAGTTTATTTCTTTATTTGAAATAATTATTTATTTATTTACTTGTTAATTTTATTTCAAAAAGTATTCAATATTGTCAAGTATCCATTTTTACAATATTTCATTTTAATAATTTTTCCTTTTTGAAAAAAAAAATAGCAAAATTGAATATTCATTCTTTGAATACTTTTATATCAATTTATGTTTTATAATTTTGCAATATTTGATCAAGAATATAGAATATTAAAAAAGAAAAAAAATAAAAATAGATATTTAGACAGCCGGTTGCCTATAGTAGGGCCAACCCATTAAGGCCAAAAATTGTTAATATTTTTAAAATCATAATTACGAAGAGAAATTTAAAATATTTACTTTCTTTAAATCATCTTTTTTTCTTTTTGCAAAAATTAACAATATTACAAAGTTTTAAAAAATTGAATTATTTATGAATTTAAATTATGAATGATAAAATTATATTTCTAGTAAAATTTAAATCAAATATTTTTTATTTCTCTATTTCATATGAAGAATTCTCATAATATTTATCATAATATTATATTTGTTTAAAAAAATTCGATTAAAAATATTTCAAAATGCAACATTTTACTACAATAAAATTACTGATCAAAAAATGTGTTAACACCATTTATATTTGTTTCTACATATCTTCTACATATCTAAATGTTAAGTAATTATACGTATAAAAATTGCATTTTTACACTACTTGGTCCTTAATGGGTTAATACAATCCTCTTTATTTAAAATGTCTTATCTTAGAATTCGAAACATATATAAATTTCTTATTAAAAGAACAAAAAAAAAAAAAAGAAGGAAAAACAAATTAAGTCTAAATTTAAAATTCCAAAAGAGCGCAATAAGATTTTTTTTAATTATTCCTTATTCAAAAATTACATAATTATCTCAAAGAATAAACAAATTTTAATCAAGAACAAAAGACAGTTTAAGTAAAGAGGACAAAATATCGATTAATCCGAGTCGATTTTTTAAGCGAAACGCGAGCTGCTCTGAACGCAAATCTCTTAATGTGCGATCCAAGTGTAATTACTAGTATTTTTGGTGAGTCATAACGTATCGAATTAGTTGCAAAATAACAAATCATTCCTATGCAGGTGTCACTGTACTATGGGCCTTTGTGATCCATGACTGATGGTAGTAGCAGTAATGACAGAGCGCTGTGAGCCAAAGTAAAAACAGAGTATTTTCCAAACAAGATCGAAGTGATTTTTGGGATTAGTATATCGGTATATAAAATGGAGTATGTTTGATCGCAAAGAAGCATGCAAAAATGATTGAGATGAGATATACGAGATACGTGAGATATTGGATGTTGGAAAGAGTAATAGAAGGAAAAATAGAAGGATTTTTCATTTGCATTCGAAAATTTTTATAAACGTGAAAATAGATTGGTGCATATTTGATTTTTTCGAATAAAGTTTTTTAACCATTTGTTATATATCTAATTTAAATAATTAGAATTAAATGAATACTACTAATAATTAGAATTTTAAAAATCTCTTATATTAAATATAATTTTTACGATTTCTTCATCATTTTATTTGATAATAATTAACAATAGCGCAATAATAATACCTTATTTTATTATTAGCATATCAAATTTTGAAAAAATGGCTCTTTACGTACACCAATCTATTAAAACAAATCATTGAGAAAAGTACACAGAATTGTGTAAAAATTACTTTCAATGTAATAAAATATTTTGAAAAAAGTATTGAGAAAACAACGTACAGACTGTTTTAGATAAAAACCAGAAACTCTGCCAACAATATTTAGAAGTTTATTCCGAGAAAATTAACTATATATCAATCCAAAATATTAGAAGAAATGATGTAAATAATCCAACATATTCAAGCTACACCATTTTTAACTATAATCATTTATTTCAAACTCATATTTCACATTGATTTACAATCTCTACAAAGAAAATTCAAAAAATTCTTTGATTCTTTGATTCAAAGATCAAGATATCAGATTTTCATTATTTTCCTATCCATCGATTAAGAAAAATCTCAATGAAAAATGATAAATATCTCCACTATTGGTCATTGCAAATGTAAAACTTAATTTCAAATAAAAATAAAATATCAAAAATACACCGATTCATTCATCCATTTATATTTATATTTTGTATCATTTCAATATTCTCTACATCTCGAGAATTTCTCTCAGAATAACCTTCATTTTTATCCGAAACATCCTCTCCCCCCTACTTCATTCACACCGTTCGAATAAAAGCGCCAATATCGCAGGCAAAAAAGTGACGATATCCATACGCGTCAATGTTAATTACACGAAAAGTTTCGAAGATGTAGCGTTCGATTTCTTCGAATTACATCGATGTTTGACGATGACCGAACAAAGTTACGATGAATCAGTGGTAATGGGAGGCGTAACGAGACACGACGTAGCCGAAGGTGGAACATCGTGAAGGTACATTTCGAAGTCGGTTAGACGGGAGAAACAGGCTTCGATATAGAGGAAGCGAGTGACGCCGGTCTTTCAACAAAGGAGTCAAGCTCGACGCGTGTATCGTAATGGAAAACTGGAGCGGGCTTCTTGCGTGCGAGGCAAAGGAACGCTGCTTTTATTTATATTGAGTGTTCGAACATTGCGATCCTCGACATTTTATTTCACATTTCGTGACGTATCGGAGAAATTATAGATGAGACTCTTTCTTTCCTTTTTTGAAGGGATGATTCTTTAACTAGAAATAAATAAAATGAAAGTTGAGAAAAAAAAATAAATAAAAAAATAAAAAAAATTTTTACGATTTCGGCGAGTTCGCATTGAATTTTAATTGTAACTAATAAATTTTAATTGATAACTAATAAAACGAAATTTTTTTATTTTTCATCTGTTTTCGTCTTATTTTGAAGAGTCATATCATATTGATTTTTTTTGATAAGATTATACTTGAATCGTTAATAAGAAACAGACTCTAAAAACTCAAATATAATATAATTTATTTATAAAGATTTAAAATTGTCGAAATCAAATAAAGAATTTAAATAATTTAAATAATTTAAACTTAGGAGAATATTGTGATACGAATTTCAAGAGTTTCAAATTTTAATTCATCTCTAAAAAACATGTCATTTTATGGAATGAATAGTACCATTATGAAACTAACACGATGATTCATTTTTAAGTAAGGAAAAATCAGATATGGATCTATAAGATCATCTTTAACCTTTCAATAGTTAACTGTGATTAAATTTAAACAAGCAATTTATGCTGAATTCTTTCCAACATCTGTATACATTTTTGGTAGGAGAAACTACACGATGCATACCTATTCTAGATGACGTAAGATTTTACACAACGGTCTTACGTAAAAATCTTGAAAAAGGAAATGATCAATTTTTAGGAAAATATGCAAAGTAATTTACTTAGAAAACTTTTGTTCGAAGCTAACCCAGAAGAAACGAAAGTAACGTTATAAAATATATATATTTTGTCTTGTATCCAAGACAATTCATTTCTATGTAAATGCTGTTCCCACAATTGAAGCACAAGATGATAGTGAAACGACAAACGGTAAATGGAACACCCTGTATTGCGGAGACGGTATTTATATATGCATATGAGAATAATCAACAGTCGCTTCGTTCCCATTTGGCGAGCGGAATTTCAATGGGACAAACGTTCCGGCTACTTTGTAGCCATCGACGTCGAGGCACAACTATCTCAACCTTAGGCTCTAATTTCCAAAGGATCGGTTATACTCAGATTCTATAATAGTTTAACAATAGACGCCCCTATTAATAACGATCTTCGTTTCAAACATGGTACTTTTTATGTAGCCAACGATTTATCGATGAAATAATTCGATTGATACTTTCTGCTCGAGTAATTGGTATCTAAGATTCAAAAAAAAAATGTAACGTGTCTTATAAGTAGATTTTCACGTATATTTTATATGATGTGTCTACAAATGTCTGAAATAATCTTTTTAAATATTGAATCAACGAAGAATGGACACGAGCAAATCTTCTTTAGAAATTTAAACAACAGTTGAAATAATCTTCAAAACTAATGACAAACAGACAATGGTTTATTTCGGACAAACTTTAGAAAAGATGTTGAATAGACGATACCGAATCCATAAAATCTCTTTAATTAATTAATATAAGTAAACACGACCTAGATCGATTAAATAAAGATCCAATTTACTTGCAGAAGCAAAGAAGTTGAGATAAGTTTTAAATGAGTCTGGAATCTTCGATATTAGTAAGATTTATGTTATAAATAATATTCCCCTCCCTCCCCCTCCCCCAGAAATGAATATATCATCTATTACGTAATTTAATTTGAAATTTAATCAAACTAAAAATTGGAAAAACTTGATATCACTATAACTTTGAAGATAGTGATTTTTCGAGTTAATGAATGGAATCTCAAAACGCTTTTTTCATTCGTCCCAAACTCATTATATAAAGAAAAGAATAATTTTTAATCATCTTCATCCTTATCGATTCCCTCACACTTTGTTTCTGACCGATCACAGAAAGTAACAAATGGTACCTATTTCTAGGGAAAATATAAAAATCACTAGATCATTTATAATCTCTATCTTAAACATTTTGAATCTTTATATCATAATTTTAATTGACAAAATTTTTGTATGAAAAAATCCAAGCTTCGTTTGTCACTTTACGCATGAAATTGAAATTGTCTATTATCATGTCAGACAAATTCACTTAATTTCGAAAATAATAAAAATAATAAATATAAAGAATTATATCGACATAGAAGAAAAGATTACAATAATACCTCTCATAATATTCCTCATTATTTAATCATTCATTCTGAAGTAATCTGAAGAAACATTTCTGAGAAACAAAGCCGAAAATTTAATTTTTTAATTCTCGATTTTTCGAAATTTTGAATAAACAACGAGGCCATTTTCAACATTCCGTGGACAACGCGTCACTTTTTCTAATAATTAAGTAAACTTAAACTACCAGCTTCGAACTCTCCACTTTCGATTCGCTTCCTTGCCTCGTGGCCAATGTGTCAGCTCAGATCAGTGCGAATCACTCGCTTCCTAACGCGTTTATCGCTCGACGATCCGTGAATCATCGCGAGATCCCTCGGCCGGTTTCCAAGAAACGAACCGTACAGGTCGCCCGAGGACACTTATTGATTTAACGGATGGCAATTGCTCAAGAAGCCCTTTCGTAACGCCAGAGATCTCGAGCCTCTCTTCACGGATGCTCTTGAATCTCGAGGGCTCGAACCAAGCCGAAACTATACCACGATATCGTAATCGCACCCTGAATGCAACGCGTTAATTCGCTGCCACCTTTGGATAGGCGAGATTAACCAACAATCGGCCAACATAGGAACATATCCAATCTTCCCCTTTGGCGGGGCGCGTTGAATACGCGTTCAGAGAGGAGGAGAAGCGAAGAAAAGTGAAGCGCCATCTCTTTTCTGAAAAGAGTGGTCGTATGGAGTAGACGAATACGTATGGAAGATTTTATCAGAACGAGTTAATTTACATGTTTAACATCAAATATATGAAGAGTAATGTAATATGAGACATCTTGAGTCGATTCTGTCAAAGTAAAAGTTGACATACGAGAATGTATGTCAATATAAGACTGATTTTTCACACTTTCATAGGATTAAAACAAGATCAAATCAGTGTGAAATTTATATGAAATTATATTATATGAAATTAATAATGCATGAAAGTGTTTCGATAAATTGATATTGTTTAAAATATGAGATTGTTTGAGACTTGCATAATTTAATATTTCCCAACTTTTCTCTTATTTTTGATTTCCAATATCATCCAAACTATTAAGTAACACTCTCTCTACCTTTCCAGCTATAAAAATATCCTTTCTCTCGAGCAACAAGACAAGGGAAAATATTTAAATCGGAAGAAACGTTACGAATAATTTTCATCAATCGCCGCCATGATTGTGCACTGCATCTGAATGCACGCGCGAGATATAAAGTAAAAAAATTACTCGACTGAGGTCGGGGCGGAGAAAAGAACAAGATTACGAGATATATAGAAACTCTGTATCGGAGAATTCTCTTCTTTCCCGCTTGGATTCTATAATCGAGTTTCCACCGTCACTTTGCCTCTCGCATATCAACGTCCTCCAGCCCTCAATTATTCTTCCAAAGGCCAATTAACCGTGTTAAACGCGCCACTCGCTTCGATCGAGAGACGTTTCATCTCTCTCTCTCTCTCTCTCTCTCTCTCTCTCTCTCTCTCTCTCTCTCGAGATCATTCAAGTTCACGAGTAGAAAAGAGAAATTCCAGGATACGATTTATCCAAGATAAAAGAAGGGATGAAGAAAAAGGGTAGGGGGGTGGTGTGGCGCAAGGAGAGAAGGAAAGCTGAATCAGCGCTCGAGAGGAGAGCAATATAAAGGGGGGATGGTGATGATCGAAGGATGGTGTCCCTGGACGATATCTAGAAAAATGAAATAACGAGGGAAGAGGCGATGTTTCTGATCGCAGGATCATGTTGGCGAGAGGAAGCGTGCTCGGGAGTGAAATTGCCAACAGAAATCCTGCGAGGATAGGAAGGATGTGCGCGTGGCTGTGGAAGAAAGAACGTGAGAGAAGGGAAGAGAAAATGAGGCGGATGAGGAGAAGAATTTGATGATGATGATGATGATGATGATGAAGAAGTAGAGTAAAAAGTAGGGCTCTTATTATCGATTGGATAACTTGAGTTTTGAATATCTGCAAATTTGGATTCGAGTAATTGAGTATTTGGCTGCGCGTGTTTTTGATCCTGAATTCGAATATTGAAAGAATTTTTTTTTTTGAATATGACATTGATAAAAGTCTCATTTAGATTGTGTTATTTGAATTCTAGTTTGAATTGAAATTATTTAATTTGAAGCTTGGTTAAAATATCATTGAAAATTGATTTAGATTTATTGGAATTTTTGTTATGATAAAAGAAATTTCTCGTTCTTTCATTTTTGATCGTGACACGAGTTCCTTCTATATTCTACGAAATATATTTCTCTTAAATTTTCTAATTCATTTTCATTTTAATTATTTTCCAATGAAATTTATCTTGGATTACTTGAACTTTATACCATGCAAATTCAAGTTTTAAGTCAAATTGAAAAATTCTCAACTTTATTTAAAATTTGTGAAAGTATTTCAATATAATATTTCAATATAATAAGTGATGATTGATGATTAATTAGATATCAAGTCAAAAGTAAATATTAAAATTATATATGACATCAAGTTGCATAAAGTTCAAATCATACTTAAAATTATTTAAGTATAAACTAATCGATGACTTGAACTTCACTTAAAATTTGATAAAATACCAAATTGAATAAATACCATAGATATTTAAATTAGTGAATTAACTTCAAATTACCTGATTTCGAGTTTTTTAAATTGAAACAAAAAAAAAGTATAAGAGGCAATTTGCAAATGTCTGTATTTTCCCATATAATATATATATATATAGATTTTACAGTGATTACAGACTTAAATATTACAAATGTATATGAATGATGCAAGAGATAAAAAAATAACACATTGAAAATAGAAATTTATGCCTAGTTACTTATACGTTTCATCTTGTTTTTCCATATCAAAAAAAGAAAAAGAAAAATTTGTTATACGATTATAAAAATGATAAAAAAATTACCAATACTAATAATAATAAATAATGACTATATAAAATTACATTAGATCCAAATATCTAAATATCACAAATACACATTTCCAATCCAAATTCGATCACTCGATTATCCGCGCAATAAGAGCTCTAATAAAAACAAAAAAAAAAAAAAAAAAAAAGAGAGAGAGAATCTCAATCCAAGATCAAAACGTTGAAAAAATACAAGAGAAGGAAATAGAGCAGTGATGAAGAAGAAGTAAAAAAGATTCGTGAAAATCAGAGAAAATTCTGAAAAAAAAACTAGCGTGTTCAATTCTATCAAGCATTATCAAGTAACTCCAAACCAACTGTGTCAAAAAATAAAAGCGATCAAACAGATTACAGAGGAAAAAGATTAAGGAGGAAAAAGAACAAAAAAAAAAAAAAATTATGGAAAAATTATAATGGAAAAAGAAAGGACGTGCTCGTAAGAACGACGAAGGTAGGAAGAATAATATCGTAATATAATAAACGGAATTGGTCGAAGAAAAAAAGAAAAAAATATTCGAGAAGTATTAAAAAGTATTCGGAGAAGAGTTAAAAAAGTAAGTAAGTAAGTAAGTAAGTAAGTAAGTAAGTAATGTGTTCGTTTGTTTTCTTTCTTTCTTTTCTTTTCTTTTTTTTTTTTTTTTTTTTTTTTTTTTTTTTTTTTTTTTCTTTCTTTTGCGGGCATTAACTAGAGTCTTAAGTGAAAGTGAGTACATCATACGTCATGTCACCATAGCCCACGGTCGTCATCGTGACAACGGCCCACCAGAACGCGTCCGGAATGGACTTGAAGAACGAATTCTCGGAGCCGGCCTCCGCGAAGTATACCGCCGATGAGAATAGCACCACACCTGCAATGCAAGGAAGAAAACACCGGTTCAGTGGGTTTAACGCCCCCGGTGGCTCTGTACCTCATGTCCCCGTAGCCCACGGTCGTCATCGTGACCACCGCCCACCAGAACGCGTCCGGTATCGATTTGAAGAAGCTGTCTTGCGTGCCCGCCTCCGCGAAGTATACCGCCGATGAGAACAGCACCACACCTGAAACGCACACAAGAGGAACAGACGCTTCAAGACACGCTACTTTCCCGTCCGCTATCCCTTAAATCCGCTTAGCAGTCCTCTGGATCCGCATCGATTGGTTCGCCGTCCACTTCCGGTATGGTTATACACGATCGATCTCCTCTCTGGATGGATCGATTTGTGAATCGATAGATCTTTTTTTTTTTTTTTTCCCCTCTCTTTCCAGTTCGATCGAGAGTATGGATAATTTTTGGTGGGTGGTATTTTGATTTTGATGGGATAATTTTATATAAATTATTATATCTAAAGATACTCGTGGCAAATAATAATTATATTATCAATAAAGAATCGGGAAAAATGTTGAATTTGCAATTGTTAATTGTAACGTTATAGATATAATGATATAAATTTAATCGTTGAAAATGAAAATATTTATTTTAATGAATTATAGTAATACGTAAATCAGTCGATAAGTAAGTTATCTGTATTATTATCAAATTTTTATTTTAAAAATGATATTTGGGATATCAGATATATTTATAATTTTCTCTAAAGAAAAAATTTTATTTTCGATCTCGATCTATATACCTGAATTTATAAATGTGAAGTTTTTGATATTTGTCTCAATTATCGTAATATCGAAAAATCTTGTTGATCTTCAAGAAATATTTAGATTGTCTCAAAAGTTTTTTTCGTTTCGTTTATACATCTTATATCTAAAAAAATCTAATTAATTTTTAATTTGTTAATTTTCAAACAATTAGTTTATTTTGCAAAAGGACAGAGATTAATTAATATTTTTAATAAATACGTACTACGTTTAAATCAAAATTAAAAAATTCCAACATTCCAAAATTTCAACCAAGTTATCATACAGATATAAAAACTTAATTAAAAATTAGCAAAACTTACGCAATTAACTTTAATTATCAGACAACAAACTCAACATTTAAACTGTTTTCAGAATCAAAAATAAGAAAATGATTTTTTAACCAAATCCCTTGGTTTAGCAATATTTATAATATTTGAAAGTTTCTCGAGCCATAATTACCTTACTTCGTGGGGAGAATGAAAAGAAAGAAATTTTGAGACAACCGACATTTTCACGATTGAAAAGAAAGAAGAAAAATCTTGAAGGGCGGAATTGGAACTCATCCCAGGGCCGAATTAAAAATCATTGGATCCAAGCGAGATCGTAAATCTCTTTACGGGAAGCCGGCCATCCGAAATTTTCCCGATGGAAAACTTGGTCAGCGGAAGCTGGAAAATGTCGAGGGTGGTGTTTCCGGTTTTCGAACAATGCCAGCCAATAATAATTTTCCCGACTTCGAAACGCTGCCACTTTATTTTCACGGTGGCGAGCGTCGAGCCGATTAAATTGCAAATTTCCAATCCCTCGTCCTTCGAATTTCTTTCTCCGTGCGTTAAAACTCGTCGCGGTAGTAAATAAACTAGAAAATCGACCAAAGTTCCGCTGGATGAGGTAAACACGCTCGACACGAGAGGAGGAATATAACCGCATATATACAAAAGTTTTCGCTACATTTGGAACACGGTCCACTGTTTGTGAATGGATGAAGCGTGGAACGATTGATCGTTATTCGATGTATAGAATAACAATATTGTTCTGTATCGATAAGTATCGATGGAACGACGATGTACGAATAAGTATAATTCTTTAGAAACTGCGGAAAGAGAAAGAATCGTTTAATAGATAGGTTCTTTCTCGCCATCCATTAAGGATCGTCTCCTGCGTGGAATTTTAATAAACGAAGGAAAAATAAAGGGGATGAAGAGACGGGTGGAAAGAGAGATTTGGTATTTAGTTTGGTGAACTTTTTTCGTTGAATTTCGACAATATCGCTGCAAACTTTTTTTTAAACGAGATTTTGATTGCTCGAGAAACTGTTACTTTGTATTTTTTCATAAAAATAAATAAAAATGTAATATTTTTTTATTCTAAATTCAGTTAAAATTTATCAAAGATGTTACTGTCGAAGACAGATTAAGTTTGCGTTAGTTTAATTGATTTTTCAAAAAAATTATTTTATTGTTAAAATAAAAATGTTTATCAAGTAATAATTTATTGAAATGGAGAATAATTTTATACATTTGATTTTTATTTTTATAAATAAATAAAATTATCCTCAACAAAATTTTTTTAATACAAAGCAAAATGTTTATGTGATTAAAATAAAATAAATAATAAAATAAATAAATAAATGTATATGTGATACATATATTTTTTTAATAAATTTGTTAGCAAAGAAGCTCAAAGACTGAAAATGCTTAATGAGTGAAAAAAATAATCAGAATGAACTATCCTTTGCATAATTATTTCAAAGAAAGGCATTAGTATAATTTAGTATAATTAAAAATAATACAAATAATTTGGCATAAATAAAAATCCATCTACAAAACGTAAAAACAAAAACAAACTTCAAATTAAAGGAATCTCAGATAAAACAAAATTTTGAATAATGAATGAACCGAATGTAGAAAATACATTATTTTTATTTACTTTTATGAAGTAATACAAACAAAATCTAAATCAAACTTAATCTAACCTCTTTAACAAATGTTGAAAATTTAAAGTAATCTCTTCGATAAATTTCAGAATTTAAGTTAACAACGAAATTTTGAATCGAAGATCAAAAAATTATATTTATTCACACGAGCGAATAACATAAGAAAAATTCACCAAAATTGATTGAAATCTCGTTTATCAACGACGAAAAATAGAAGAAGCACAAGAGTCTGCACTACGATATTGTAAAAATTTTATTAAAATTATACAATTACATAAATAATAAAAGAAAGAAAGAAAGAAAGAAAAGGAAAGAATTAGAACGAGAATTTTGAACTCACCGATGAATAGGAAAAAGATGAGTAAGCCGAGCTCCCTCATGGAGGCCTTGAGGGTACGGCCGAGGATCTGAAGGCCTTTACTATGCCTGGACAGCTTGAATATCCGGAACACCCTTACGAGCCTGATGACCCTGAGTATCGCCAGGGACATCGCCTGGTTCGTGCTCTTGTCCTGCGGGCTTACCGGCGCCTTTGGTAGGTCAAGCGTCTCCTCCTCCTCGGCCATCACTGTGCCGAGGGTGATGAAGTAAGGAATGATCGCGATGATGTCGATGAAGTTCATTACGTCACGGAAGAAGTTCAGTTTATTTGGACAGGCGAGGAAGCGCACCGATAACTCGAACGTGAACCAGATGATACAAATAGTCTCTATTAGGAAGAACGGGTCCGTGATATCCGGCACTTCGTCCTCCTCGATCTTCGTGCCGTTCGTGGTAGTGTTGAAGACCTTGTAGTGTTTGAACTCGGGCAGGGTCTCCAGGCAGAATATCACGATCGAGAGGAGGATCACGATCACGGATATTATGGCCACTACCCGGGCGCCTTGCGAGCTCTCCGGGTACTCGAACAGCAGCCAGACCTTCCTCTGCAACTCGTGCGACGGCAGCGGCTTCTCCTCCTCCTTGATGAACCCCTCGTCCTCCCTGCCGATTTAATCAGCGTTATCGTCCTTCGCTCCCTCATTTTTCCAACCCTCTAACGCCGCCGCTCCTCACCGTTCTAACCGTAATTGGTAAATGGCGCGTTATCCGCACCCGGAGAACCTTGTTTTGTTTAGAGTGTATACAGGGTGTTTCGTTTAAAAGGAATAAAATCTTGTTCCTCGTAAATATTTCCAGAGGAAATATACCTTCCTCTTGGAAGAAAGAGGATGTTAATCGATGTAATACTCTTTCTTTTCTTTTTTTTTTTTTTTTTGGAAAAGTTTAAGGGGGGTTTAGGTCGAAGAGAGAGATTAATTTAGAAGGAATAATTCTTCGAATCGAGAATAAAAGAAATTTAATGAGATTCGTTTTTTTTTTAGTCTTGATTTTTTATTTGAATCGTTTCTTAAATTTTGGTATATCGTTACCACCCTGTTTACGTTACTATTTTCTGCACAGTTTGTCTTTTCCAAAGAAGAAGAAATGGACTGGAAGAGGGAACAAATTTCCAACCTCCTCCCCTTCCTTTTATTTCCGTGGTAACGAAAGTCGAATGAAACGAGATCATTGTATCTTTCCAGAAACGAGAGATTGAATGTCTCTGAACAAACGAGCCAGCTGAATTTCGTTTAGAAATCGCTCGGATTTTCCGACGATTTTTAAACTTTCTCGTGCAATACGTTTTTATATTTATAGAGACAAAATTTTTACATAATTTTAAAAGAAAAAAAAGAAAAAGAACGTAAACAGGAAAGTTTTAATCGCTTTGTGTTTCTTGGCTTTCATTTTTTTGCGGATATTTAAACATATTTAAACATATTTATAGAAAATTTAAACGTAAAAAATTGCGCAAATGCAAAAAGAAATATTCAAAGTAAACTACATATTTTAAATATGATATTTTAAAATTGAAATTTTTCTTTTTTAAGTTCTATATTTCTTAAACGTTATTTATAAATCGTTCAAATTTTATTTAAAACATTCTTCAGAGATATTCGAATAAACCAATTTAAATAAGTCATCCAGTACATTTCTTATATTCTTTTCTTTATTCTTTACGTTAAAATGTTCTCTACCTATTCGTCAATAAATAAATAAATAATCTTCCTCTGGAAAATATTTTCCAGAGATTCGAGTAGATTGATATAAACAAGTCACCCTGTACATCGTTTATATCTTCTTTATTTTTCATCTTAAAATATTCTCGTCAATAAGTAAACATATAAATAAATGATTCTCGTCCAAAATATTTTCCGGATAGATTCGGTCGGATCGACTTAAAATATTTTCCATCTCCCCCCGTATAATATGAATAAATAAATCGACTCGATTCGTACCTGAATTTGTTGGTGGCCAGCTCGCCCAGCTCGTAGAACTTGATCTCCTCGGAGAAGACATCGAGAGGAACGTTGACCGGGCGACGGAGCCTGCCACCGCTCTGGTAATAGTAAAGTATCGCGTCGAAGGAGGGCCGATTCCGATCGAAGAAGTACTCGTTGCGAAGCGGATCGAAGTATCGGATACGCCTATGCGGATCGCCAAGGAGCGTGTCCGGAAATTGATTCAGCGTACGCAGCTGCGTCTCAAACCGTAGCCCGCTCACCTGTCGAGATCACGAGAATCGAAGATTATTGACACGGTTACCATTACTTTCGGTGTAATATTCGAGAATTCGAGATACTCGAATACTCGTGTATTCGAAAATCTATATCGAGTAATACGAGTAATTCGAATTTGCATTCGAAAGATTCGAGTAGGAACTCTTACTGTATGGTTATTGTCTACTTGAGTTCTTTGCAAGTTCTGAATAATATTTTATAAGTTAAAAGATTAAGTATCGAGGTTTTGAAAATTTATCTAAAAGGTATTGATTCTTGCTGTAAAAGATTCGGCACTGAAGAGTTGCAGTTATTGAAGAGGTTATTGATTGTGTGTTATAAAAGGTAGATACGGAAGTTTTGCAGTTATTTGACAGATATTGATTCTTGTTGCAAAAGATTCGATAAGTATCAAATTTTTGACATTTTTCGAGAGCTATTAAATTCTATTGCAAAAATTTAGAATACCAAAGAGTTACAGTTATCTAGAAGGTATTGATTCTTACTTTAGATTTAATCAGACTTTTAAATTTATTTATATTTTCTATTGAATGTAAAAAAGAATAGCAAGTAAAATACACAATGTTTTTTTTTTATTTTTATTTTTTCTTTTCACAAAATTTTTGGTACTTTTTACGTGAGATTCGTAAGATTTTTTTAATTAAAAATAAAATCAAACATGAAATTTTATATTTTTTTTTTTAAATTATAATTTCATTCTAATTAAGGAAATTTTCTATATACATTAGTAAAAAGAAAAGTACTGTAATTGTAATTTACTATTACTTATATTATTATAATATTGTTTACGATATTTTATATTGTCTATTACTATTGATATTATTCGCATGTTGAACTTTGTGATATATCAGGAAAGATATTTTCCAGTTGAATATTTTATAATTACATAAATCAACTTTGCATTCATTTATTCATAATTTGAACTTCGTTTCAAGAATCAAATATAAATATTCGAATACTTATTAAGTGGAATTCTTATTAATTTGATTGTACAGATTTATGTAAAGAGAGAAGAAATTGAATTCGAATTAAAATAATTTTGAATATAAGTGCTTTACAATTATTCTATTCTCATTCAACAGAGAAATGATCGCGTGATTTAATATATCTATTAATTTGTGATTTTTCTTTTACTATTGAATTTTTCTTTTTTAAAAAGACAACATTACTAAATTTATTTTAATTAAAATTACTCTTTTATAAAAAAATAGCGTGAGAAAATGGATATTTAATTACAAAGATTGTTTTTTATAATACTGATACATTTATTTCTGACATCTGTATCAATTTTCAGTTATATCGATTTTATAGATAAAATTTCATAGTCAATTGAATAATTTGTATTTTTATATTATTATATTACTTAGCATCTTCTGTTTCATTTATTTGAAAATATTGTTTATGCATGATTTTTTTCTTTACTTTTAAAAGCAGAATATAGCTCAAAAGATCATCACCAGGCAGATATGATGGTTATCATCAACTGCGTTGTTTTTAAAATTCTTAAAAAAATAAATGACGAGTAAAATACAATACGTTATCATGACAATTTTCATAAGACAAAACTAAAAACCAACACTAAAATACAAATTACTCACTTAACTGTGAAATTGTGGTATGGCTAAAAATGAATACGCGTGTCAAGAACAAATGTATTATTAAATAAAAGAAATAAAAATTAAATAATTTTTTCTTCTAAATTAAATAATCCCATGATTCTCAGTATTTTTGAAATAACTTCAAAACTGTCGATATATGTCGAAAAAAATATTTTATGATTAAAACAAATGTTTGATCATAATGTATTAGATGCAAATGATAAAAATATTAGAGAAAAATAATTCTTTGAAATGATCTTTGAAATATTTTTATAAAAATCGATATTTTTTTATCCATTTAAATCTAAAAAGATATTATATTATGACATGACACCAAACATAATGTAACCAAACATAATGTAATCTTAAGTTGCAAATAATAATAATAATAAATATCTCGTTCCTATTTTCTCAAATTGTCTCTTATTTTTTCATTCATCTCGTCCATTCCCACTCAACTGTCATATCATCGAACTAAAAATGTCGACAAAACACGAAAACGAACATTTACGTTGCCAAAATCAAGGAAACTTAGAAAATTCACCTCTATAACTGAAAATCTATATATATATAAATTTGATTGGACTCGTAACATACAAGATGTTACTTACGTCACATCTTTAAAGTACAAATTCTAAAAGTCAAAAAAAAAAAAAAAAAAAGAGAGAAAAACAAATACAAAAAGTCAGTTGAAATAAATAATCTTCTAGTTTAATCTAACATTTCCAACCATTAATTTTTGCATGCCAACTTTTGTATCTGTTTCTTTGATCTCCAGAATCGAACAGTATTAACACCCTGTAGAGGATTGTATTTCACTTTCGTATCGAAGGCAGATTCCAGATTGTACGATTTTAAACAACCACTCATCTCAAGGCAAACTATTCCAGGAGGAGGTTCACTGACCGAACGTATCTATTCGCTCTCGTAACATTCTTCGAAGATAGACTCCCACGCGAGCCGCACGCTCTTTCAGTCGCTATAAATATACCTTTGCACTGCGAGACTTCTTTATTAAAGTTTAACGAAATATCAATTGGAAATCGATCCCGTCTCGAATATAGAATTGGTTCGCACTGCTCTAGAATTTATTTCGCTCAATGAGCGAGTATATGAGTCTAAGAAATTGGGAAATTGAGTGAATAGAAATTATGAATTGCTTGCGGTGTTCTGTTACAGGGATCATCGCTTGGATCTACTAAGCAGTCGAATTTTGAGTGGTTGGATACTTATTCAATTCGAATCTAAGTAGCTGAACACTTATAGAATTTTTATGATTTAAATACTCACGCATGATAGTGTCTTCACTAGGATGTCATTTACAATGAAATTTTTATTTTCATCTTTCGTTTAACTTTTTTTGATCGATGACGAGAAAGATGAGATGAATGAAATGACATGTATGAATTAAAATGTTTTTTAGATTAATTAGATTGCGAATTTTTTTGCAAAATCAAATTTTTACAGATAGTAAATAAAGAAATGAGAAAGAATTTTAATTTAGATTTTCTTTATTCTCTAAATGTTATATTTTTGTACGTTCAAATTTTGCACAAATGCATAAATATTCATTAATTATAAATGACAAGAAAAAAAGTTTCGAATTGGACATGTTGAAATATTGGATTTACGATGATTCCAAGATCAATCATTTTCCTGTTAAATATAAACTGCAACTTATAGAATCATAATTATATAATTATATAAATGCAAATTACAATATCGAATTTCTTTTTTTTTTTTTTTACGTGATTTCAAAACTCAATAGATAATAAATAAGAATTCTACTTGAACATACATCGAGTCTAGATATTCATACTCAGAGTTCAAGTTATAACGAATACTGTACATATTCTATAAATGTAAAATTGACTTATGGCGTAATTGTAAAAGATTCATGTCCCTATTAATCTCTAACAATGAACCGCCAATTCTAGAATAATCATGAATTATAGAGAAATATTACTGGAGCAGTGAGATCTTAATATTATTAATGGAGTTAAAAATCTTCTCCAAAGAGATTCATAGGGACGAACGTTTGCGATTATAATTAACCACTGTGTCGAAATTTAACGCCAATTATGAAGAAACGCGGGCGCGGATGATCTATTTTGGCTGAAAAAGAACGATTTTCTTTTTTCGATCCTAGTCGACGAAGCGGAAAACTAATAAACGAAACTGGGGTAATTGCGTCCCGCCATTAGAACGATTAAGAAGAAAAAGAAGGAGTATCGGTTATAACTGTCGCGGCAAAAGCTGTTTCATCGATAATGATGGTCAAAAGAGTGGAAGCATTGCAGGGGGACACCTTTGGCCGCTCAAGAATTAATGTCATAGAAGATAATGTTATAATGTTAATGTTATAGAGGATAAATGTGTGTCGTGATATCAAAAGTGTGCGTAACGTTTCGTTTAAATAAATCGAGTTTTGATGTTGGAATGCGGTGCACAATGGATTGGCAAATTGATATAAACAAGAAAAGGACGCTGACAGCACTGGGATGAAGTGAAAATAATTGTACGATTATTTTTTTAATAAAAAGTTGTTTCAAATATGTTTCTCGTGCGAAAAAGATGAAATGAAATCAATTTTTGAGATTCTGTAAAAATTTTAAACTTTGGAATTTTTCGGTTTTTCTAAATATAAATATACATATATTTAAAAATATTTGTCAACTTTTTAATTTAAATTTTTTTCTAATTAAAAATTTTCTTTAATCTTTTCTTCGTGTAAAATTATTTATGTAAAAAGAGACAAAATTTGTTTCTTGGAAACAAAAATTAAATTATTATAAATCGTTGAAGACAAATTTACAAAATCGATAAAAATAGTAATTTTTAATTGGTTTGCTGCATCTCGAAAAATTTATTTTCAATCTGAATCAAATTCAAATTATAACAGCTTATTATTTCTTTCATTATTAAAAATCATGAATGGGCAGAAAAGAATTTTATTTCTATATTTCATTTCATTCTAGTTGTTTAATTATTTATGTAATTGTATATTTTTGTTATTAATTGCTTTGGATTCAATCGATCATCAAAATACATAATTTATGAAAATTGCGTCACATTTACGTGTATTTATCCTAAAAAAAAAAATTTAAAAATTTAACATTTAAATATTTTAAATTTATAAAAATAATAAAAAAAGAAAAAAGTTTTAAGTATTGTATATAAATAAAAAAAGATTATCTTGTTATGATAATAAATCATAATAATATGTTATTATTATTATATGTAAAATATAGTAAAATATATTGTTATAGAATTAATTATATATTATAAAAGAAAATATCACTAAAAGCTATCAATATTTCAGTTTACATTGATGATACAAAATATTTCGTATCGCCAAAAAAATATTATTTTTAACGTCACTCTATTGCAGAACTGAGGAAATAAATTTTTCAAATAAATAAATAGAAATCAATATTTTTATTTTTTCAAATACTACAGGATTTTATAAATAAATTTTTTTTGAAATAATATATAATTTAATAAGGTAAATAGTATTTCAAAAATATACGAAAAAAAGTTTAAAATATAAAAATAAGAATATAGAATAAAGAAATATAGAAAATTTTTGAAACGAATATTTTATTGAAATACAAGAAAACAATGTTTCAAATAATGGTATCAACATTAAATTTAAAAAGTAAGAAATAACAAAAATTTTTGTTAATAAATTTATCTCGTATTAAAATTTATTTATATATAATATAAATAATAAAGTATACATTATAAAAGTATAAATGTAAAATACAAAATATTTATTTAATTAATTTTATAATTTATACGTTGAAATGACAATATATAATATAAAATGACAATATATGCTTGAAAAAATTTATTATATGCTTATGAAAATATTTCAATTTTCTATCAAGATATGTGTGGTTATTATTTGAAAAATATAATGATTTTAATACATTTATTAGAATATTTATTTTTCTTTTAGTTTTTGTTTACTTTTCACCGTTTGTATTATTTTCCCTATTGTTAAATATACTATATCTTTTCCCAAAATGGACCAATAACATCGAATTAATTTAATTATAAACTATTCTTTTATAATTTATATCAAATTTTTAGAGTTTCTAGTATTATAAAAATTTTATTTTAAGAAAATAGATCATAAAAATAAAATTATTTAGAACATATAAAATACAAAATGATCAAAATAAAAAAATAAATTAATTAAATATTAACAATTTCATTATGCAATTTGTGAATTTTTAATTATTTCAATTTTTAAAATATATTGAATAATTATCATATATATCAAAATATTAAAAAGATGAAATATTTTTTAATCCATTATCCCTCGAAGAATTAAATGACCAGAATTAATACCTCGAGTATTTCAGAAATGATGTAGGAAATAATGTTAAATATTGTAACGTAATGGTCCATTAATATTCACTACTATCACTAGACGGTTGAAATTATGACGAAAGTATTTCATAAAAGCCATTGCGATCAGTCTGTGCGCTTATCTGTGTAGTACCGACCATTGTCGCTAGACGGCCTTAAGTGCCAACTTTCTCTCTCATTAGCATTATTTATGCTATGAAGTATATTTAATTCCTCTTATAAGGAGGCAAGATTGATCGATTTTTTCGTTTATCGATTCGTTTTAATTCTTCAACCATTTTCTATCTTCTATCTAAAATGATGGTTAAAAATACTTTGTACAGAAATTAAATTATTTCTATATAATAATATAGATTTAGTTGTAAACTTTTAACAAATAAGTAATGTACTATAATATTGCAGAATATATTTAATTTAAATAGTAGATAACGAGCTAGCGTATAGAATTAGTTTTAAGAAAAATAAAGATACATTTTACGCGAGGTTATCGTGGATTTAATCACAATCTATATTCTGTTGCCCATAACTCGATGTAGATAGGCAATTGAAATTGGCAAATATTTCCTACACACAGGTCAAATGCAAACAGCGTGTTATAACCGCGCTAGAATAGCAGAGATGGCAACTTCGATACTAGGATATTTTTCTCTCTATATATAATGTATATAAAAAAAATTTATAAATTATAAAGTATTGTTAAAATATTAAATACGATTTGTTTCCAACGATACTTTTAGAAAAATGAAATTTTACAAAGATTATTAAAAAAATTTTTCGAAGACGACAATATTATTTATTTTAATGTTATTTATTTTAACATATTTCAAATTTTTTCTAATTCTAGCTCATACTGATACGAAAAATTATTGAACCATTGAATTCTTTATTTTTTTCTCATTCGTTAAAAATATTTCGTATCGATCGAATTTCAACATTTAAACGTTTTTTTATTATCGATAGAAGAATTGTACGAATTTCATTTGCACGGATTCCAAGATAATGAATTGAAGAGCAAAAACATTGATCGTCGGATACCGGATGCCGACTATAAAAATCTATTATTTGGGACAGGCAATTAGCCTTTTCGAACATTATAGCGCGCGATTCGATTGAGAGGACGGTCGCATCGCGATGACGAGCGACCCGTCGAGAACAGAAATTGGATTGTACTCGCGACGGCGCGGATACACGCGTATGCACTGTGTCGCCGATCGATATTTAGTCTCGTTATCGAACGTCCGCGAATGGCCATGATTTCTCACGGAAATCGTCTTTCGATCGCCTCTCCCCTTTTGCTTTTACCCTTTATGAAGTTCGTTTCTTCGAATAAGTGGAGTGGATTCGTACACTTTATTTATTAAAATGAAAAGAATAAATAATTATTTCAAATAAAGTGAGATAATGTTTATTCGAGGAATTATTTTTAAAACGATTCGTTTGTTAAATTGTTTATTATTTCGAATGATAAGATAGAGAATAGAATATAATTTTCCATATTTGAGAAATATAGATTTTATTTAAAATTGAAGAGTCTAAAAATGAATGTATATAGAAAAATAATTTTTATGTATAGAAATTCCATTGCACAAAAAATATTTTTGTAAAAAATATCTTTGTAATAAAATAAAAAAAATATTAGAATAATTAATTTCTCAAATTTCTACTATTTAATATTATTAAAAATATAATAATGTAAAATGTAATAATTATTTAATATAAAGAATAAAATAGAAATTATATTTGAATAAAAATTTATTTCAATAACGAACAATCCTGATTTTGAATTTTATCCGAAATATACAATAATTCCTACAAATATTTCAATACTTTTCACAGAGATTGTTTGAATATAATATGTCTGTTATATAACTTTTTTAGAATATAATTAAAACTATAAATGTTAAGAAAATTACATAATAATAACGTTAAAAATAAATCTGAAAGCATACATAAAAGTGTATATTGATTTGAACACTAATTATTGTATTTCGTGACGAAATAATCATTATACAATTTTTAAATTTTACTTACGTAATCTGTAATTGTATCTATTTATAATGGTGATTATATCAACTAATTTTGTACAATTCACGTATTATATTTATAAAAGCATTTTACACTATATTTTCAGAAATGATTCAATCAACATATAACGAATGATTCAGAAAATAAAAATGAATAGAAAACTATTCATAAGGAGAATTTCCATTGAGAAAAATTATCTCAGAATCCATTATGATCTGCATATACAAATTTTCCTTGAGATTCGAATTTCAGAGTTAAGTGAATTTTCTTGTAAGATTCGAAGCTTTTTCTGACTCGCTATATTTGTGTAACATGCGAAAGAAAGAGGACAATTATAATAAGCTTTCAATCACGAATCCAATTTTCTTGCAACAAAAACATTGCAAAATTCATTTTTATCAGTTTCATGGAGATTAAAAAAAATTATTGATTCGTTTCAACATTAAGAATATACTTATTTCAAATTTCAAACTATTTTTTGGCTTCAAGAAGAAACAATGAAAAAATAAAACACAATTAATCGATTTACCATTCTACAATTCTCTAATCAAAAACAATCAATTTTATTAAAGATTAGAATCTGTTATTTCTTATTAAACACAAAACTACTAAAATCTGTAGTAAATCTCTACTTTCCTATAAATATCCCTATTACACCCTACAATTTTTCTCTTTTATATTATATTAAATATAATACAAAACTATCAAAAAATTCTATCAAAATATACACTTCTCTCTGCAAGATTCTCAATTGCAATCAACTTTCGATCCTAAAACATTTTCATGATACACCGTGATACTTGGGACAAGAAGAGGAGGAGGTGGACGAAACGATCGATCCGACAAGAAACGGATCGGAAATTTTTCAAGGGGCGATCGAACGGTTACTGTAATTGGCGCAATGCAGTCGTGTCATCCACGAGGACAGATAATTCCGTTCACACAATACGACCTTGGTACTATATTGCCCCTGATTCCAAGACGAACTTGGACAGGCGCCAAAATACGGTCTGTAGGTCACTTCGTGTCTTGAGATAATCTTGCCTCGTCGAAAAGAAAATAAGTATAACCGGCGTGATGCGCGAACGGCGGCAGCGCCAGTCGTTTGCATTCGAAACTGAAAAACGCGTGGAGATCGATCTGAATGCGGCCCGTTCTGGATAACGATCGCGCGAAAACTAATATACATGTATATTGTGTATGTATATATATATGTGTATGTACTCCCGAAAATATTCAAATATTTGTGGAATATAGAGGGACGGAATAAATGTTTCGAATTTGCAAAAAATGGTAAATGCAAAATTTGTAAGAAATGCATTTTGAATTTTAATGAATCGTGAAACTTTGCGAGAAGTAAAAAGTTATAAAATTTATAAGAAATTTACTTTGAATTTGAATTTTAAGAATTTTAAAAAATTGTAGGTTTTATGATAAATTTTTAATTTTTAATCCGTATGAAATGTAAAATTGCAAAATTTGTAAGAAAGGAATTTTGGAGTAATTAGAGAATTACACTTTGATTACAAAATTTGTAAAACCTTGAATTTTGAATTTGAGTTTTGAGAATTATAAAATTGCAAAATTGCAAGAAATGCATTTTGGATAAATCATCAAAAAATTTCTCTTAAAGATATGATTATATATTAAAGTGAATGGTAAAATTAGTAAAAAACAATAATAACATAAAGAAAAATGATAAAATTATAAAGAGAGAGAAATACAATACAAATACAAAACTATTTCATTTAATAATGATGTAAAAATAATTTTTAACGTAAATTTTAATAAAAAATTACTATCACAAATAATTCTTCATCTTAAATAAAAATATTTCTATAACAAACATTCACTTTTTTTTAGCAGTTTATACTAATTATCAAAATCAAAATCATTCTATTTTCTAACGCTTATAATATATCTTAATCAATTATCTTATATCAAAACATTTTTCTTATTTATCAAAATTATATCAGTATTGGAAGTAATATGTTTAGATTACTGTCCAAAAGTTTGAAAACTAAATCTTTCAAAAATTCATCGATAATTTAATTTACTCCAAAAAAATTGAAAATTAAAATTTCATAATCGTAAAAAAATTTTTACAAAAAAGAATTGAAATCAATGCGAGTGAAAATTATTATCGACACCGATATCTCTATTTTTCCTCGACAACAAAATTTCAAGAAAGGACATATTAGCCACGATTAAAGAAATGATTTCAAAATTTTTGACTGTTGGTGCGTATCACAGTAATTGTTTACGATTTAAAATCGAGAAACGATTTACCATCATTTCGAATCGTTTATTATCCATCGATTCTCTTTTCCCTCCCCCCTCTCTTCAATTCACCAGTTTTATTCCTTTTCTTCGACACGTCGAACATGGGGCGAGCACGACAAGTATGCTTCGTTATTCCGGACAATTGCAATCAAATACGGGTGGGAACATTTTTCCGAGTTTCCAGCCTCGTGCTCGACCCGTGTTGAATTTCGACCCCAATTATCTCGCCGCCTGATGGAGCGGTGAATGAAAGAGACGTAAAACGCGTCCGCCACGCCCTCTATGATTCCACGATTCAAACACACTCGCGGTAAAAGCGCCACGAAATTTATATTAATTCGATCGCCCCACTGCGGCAGCGCTACTGTACCGCGGCTTGTGCACGGCAACCGATACATTCCTTCGTCGTTTCGAAGGTGTTTTCAATATATAATTACTCGAGATCAAATCGTTGCGAGATTGAAATATCGCGTAATCGTTTTTCGACTAGCTATCTTCATTCTCGAGATTATATTTGAATGTGATTTGCGGAAGGAATAAGAAATAGATAATTTTTTATTAATTAGGAAATCGTATTAGAATAATGTAGTGATCGACGATCTCATAAGATTTTGTTGATTTTGTCTTCGAGAATATTTTTTTTTGATTACTTTTCACACATCGTTTTCAACGTCTATTGAATGAAAAATAAGTGTCGAGAGTTTTATTATTGAAATACATATATTTGCACTTTTAAAATAACCTAACCTAAAATATAACAATGAAAAGTCAATAAATGTCTTGAAGACATTTCTCATAAGAGGATACATTGAGAGTAACTCTTAAACAGTAACTTTTATTCTTATAATACAGTATTCATTATAGAAAAATAATTCGTAAGAATTTTACTTCGAAATGCTGATTTTAAAAATGTCATTAGAGCATGAATGCATCTGAATGTAGAGCTGCTCTCCAGAGAATATAAAAAAGTACCATTAGACAGTCATTGTTAACTCGATGTCTAACCTAACCTAAAATATGTTTAACGATAAAATCCTCGAAAGCATTTCTTAAAAATGGATACATTGAATAATAACTTTTCAACGATGACTTTTATTCTTAAATTTTACTCTCATCGAAAAACTAACTCCCGAGAATTTTACTCTGAAATATAATGACATTGTTTAAGATCAAGTTAAATTAGATGCGAAAATAATTTTCGAAAGATAAACTTCTACTAACAAAAATAATTTCCATTTGTAAGAAACACTCTCGACAGAATAAATTCTCTCTTCATTATATTAGATTAGACATTAACTTGAAACGGACTGTCCAAAAATTTTTTACTCTCAACACAATTATATTTCCAATCACGCTTCGATTCCCATCGATCTAAATGAACACGCTTAATAATAATACCCTCGAGAGAAAAACTTTTCTCTCTTCTTTCTACTTTTAAAAAAAAAAAAAAAAAAAAAGATATATACTCACGTTAATGACGACCCTTTCGCAAAAATCATGATCGTGCGGTATGGGCTCGAACTGCGTGACGCCTGTGTATTGGGTATGTGGGTTCGGCCCATCCTCGTCCTGGCTGCTGAGTTTCGGCAGCGATCTGGAAAAGAAACGGTTCTCGGTTTGTTAAACTCTCCCTGGATCGGGTATGTGGCGATAATAATATATACACACACACACATATATATATATATACATACACGAAACACGCTGCTCGGTACACACACACATATATATATAAGATGTACAAAAAAACGAAAACTAGGTTGCGCTACCTCTGGACTAACAGCCCCTATACCGAGCTATTCTCTTAATGAGCTACTAGACTGGTAAGCCACTAGGTCGACAGCCTAATAGGCCGCGATAGCTTGATAGATCGGCCAAGTGACAGATCGATCAAGAATTAACGCCGAGCCAAGCTACTCGATCGCTATGAATCAACTTGGAGTGTACACATATGCATACATACATACGTACATACATACATATATACACAGAGAGACAGGGAGACCGCTAACTTCGGGCGGACCGTTCGTTAATTAGCGATACACTGTAGTGGAAAATCGGTCTGCTACGTGATTCGAGATCGCCGAGAGAAATTGATCGATCAGCAGAGAGAGAGGATGCACGTGCGATTGGAACTCGAATGGTCGCATTCGATTGGGGATTGAGAGACACGGTTTCGGGGGTGAGACACGTGGGGAATTTTCTTTTCCTTTTTCCCTTTCCCTGGGAAGGGAAGATAAAAAAAAAAAAAGAAAGAAAGAAAGAAAGATCGTCGACGGTATTGAAATTGTTACGATTCGTGAAGTAAAATATCTGAATATTTTATATGTGAATAATTGAATAAACGAAGGGATGAAAATAATAGATATACGATGAATTTGGATATTTTTAAATTATAGCCTTTCGAAATGCTTTGTTTATAATATAGTCGAATGATCAGTTATCATCCTCCCTTCTCATAATTATGTAATCTAAGATAAAGTATAATAAATAGTATTTTTAAGTAGAAAGAGATAGATTAGAAATTTGTCGTAGCAAATGTTTCGTATGCAGAATGTTAATACATTTATGAGACACTTTTAAAAGATCAATTCTTAAAAGCCAAAACTAACATAAAACATCTATCGAGACTTATTTATTTTACGTCGCGTTGGATGAAGCGAGAGCGTCTCTATCTCTGTCCTACACTCTACTCTTCATCTCGCTTCATCCAATGCAAACTTACAAATCGAATTACCCGTGACTACGACAATAAACAAGTTTCGATCGATATTTTTTTTTTTTTTTGCATACCAACTTTCTGCAACTTTATTTTGGCCTTATTAGAATCGAATACTTGAGTATCTCTTAACGATCTCAAAAATATCGAAATAAATGGTGAAAAAATCCATGGTTGATTGACGATAGATTCTAGTGTTTAACGTGATACGTACGCCATCTTTCCTTGAGACGGTGAAGGCTCGCGTCTCGTGACTCACGCGTTTGAAGAAAGGTGCGGATCCATTTTGATCGAAAGTTAGAGGGCCGATTGTCGTGTGATAGCAGGCAACGCGCCAGGCAGCTTAAGCGACTCTTAATTAATATCCGCCCATGAGCAATTGAAATAACAAAGTTTATCAGGCTCGTGGCCAATAACAAGCGTGTCTCGTGCATCGTTGTTTTTCATTCGTCCACACGGCGCTCCGAATTCCTCGAATAGTTTCGAGGGAAAGTTTTCCTCGTGTCGTCCCCTCCCCCCCCCTTCCTCTCTCGTTATATAGCGAGAAAGTTAAGGGCCAAAGTTTCGAGCCCTCTCCCTCGCTTAAATCTTCTCACGAATTGCATTTTCTTACGATATTTAAGATCAAAAGGAGGTCTTGATCCTTGAAGGACACGATCGAAATTTCGAAATTTCAATTCTTTAAAAAAATGATATTTTTTTTATTATCGGATAAATAATATGCGGAGAATTGTTAATTTATGGGTTGTTTTCTTGAAATTTCGATTATTAAATATAAACACATTGCTCTTTATAGTAATAATTATAAAGTTAAAATTCGAATTTAATAAATAAATTTGTCAAATTTGAACGATTATTTGAAATTATTTTTATTTAAAAAATTTAAAAAATTTATTAAGAAAAATTAATATATATGATATTTTATTGCGTAAAAATAATTTTGAATGAATAAATATGGACGAGATTAAAGGAAATTTTTAATTTATTAATAATTTTATAATCGATAAATTTATAAAATAAATCTGAGAAAAAAATATTATAATATTCTTTATAAAATTAGATTTTATTTATCATATGATACGTAATCTCAAATATTTTTTATTATTTAATTTGCATTTATAATTTATTTTTCTCTCATCAATTTCCAATGTACGCAACATAAATATTTGCAATTATTTATTAAACAATATGATATCAAATAATTTTTGAAAAAAAATTAACATCTCGAATATTACTATGGAAAGCAACATTTGTTCGTGATTAGAAATCATAAATAACAAAAAAGAAATATTGTCCTCTTGTATACTTACTTTTTCAACATTTTATTACATTTTTGTCCATTCTTATTTATTTTAATATGCAAATTCATTCCTTCAAACAAAGATATATATTTAAGAATTATCCTGTATAGATAGATATTATTTAGTTTCTAATAGAAATTCTGAAATAATGAATTATTTCAAGTAAGTATATTTGACTCGAATAAAATAATTTGACATAAATAACATTGAACTGAATTAATTAATTAATTACGAGAACATTTTACAGTTTAATCGCAGTTCTCTTTCAAAAGAATTCGACGTAATTTCAATCAATCTGTTTAACAATTTTTATCTTTCAATACGTGTCCCTAATTTATATGCATTACATGTATTATTTTCAATACGTATTTCAAATGCAGTTAATCATTTTTACATAATAGAATTGGAGAATATCCAAGCTTTTATTTGATCAGATAAAAAATGAAAATGAACAATTATTTATCAAACAAACCAACCATTGTTTCAAATAACATACAGATAACGTCGTTTTAATGATTATTTTTCAACTTCGACTTATTCGAAAACAATATTATTAAATTTCTTTTAATTAAAATTACGCTTTTATAAAAAAAAAATAGCGTGAGAAAGTCGATATTTAATTACAAAAATTATTTTTTATAATACTGATACATTTATTTCTGACATCTGTATCAATTTTCAGTTATATCGATTTTATAGATAAAATTTCATAGTCAATTGAATAATTTGCATTTTTATATTACTATATTACTTAGCATCTTTTAATTTATTTATTTGAAAATATTGTTTATGCATGACTTTTTCTTTACTTTTAAAAACAGAATATAGTTCAAAAGATCATACCAGGCAGATATCATCAACTGCGTTGTTTTTAAAATTCTTAAAAAAATAAATGACGAGTAAAATACGATACGTTATCATGGAAATTTTTATAAGAAAAAAAATAAAAACCAACAATAAAACACAAATTACTCAATTACTTGTGAAATTGTGATATGGTTGAAAATGAATACGCGTGTCAAGAACAAATGTATTATTAAATAATTTTTTCTTCTAAATAATCCTATGATTCTCAGTATTTTTTAAATAACTTCAAAACTGTATATGTCGAAAAAAAAATTGTAATTGTTAAAACAAATGTTTGATTATAATGTATTAAATGCAATTGATAAAAATATTAGAAAAAAATAATTCTTTGAAATGATCTTTGAAATATTTTCATAAAAATCAATATTTTTTTATCCATTTACTTTTTAAATCTGAAAAGATATTACATTATGATATCAAACATAATGTAACGATTTTAAATAGTAAATAATAATAATAATAAATATCTCGTTCCTATTTTCCCAAATTGTCTCTTATTTTTTCATTCATCTCATCCATTCCCATTCAAATGTCGTATTTCTGTCATCAGCGGATTAAAAATGTCGACGAGAACACGAAAACGAACATTTACATTGCCAAATTCATTCCTTCAAACAAAGATATATATATATGAAGAATTAGCCTGTGTAGATAGATCATTTAGTTTCTAATAGAAATTCTGAAATAATGAATTATTTCAAGTATATACTTGACTCGAATAAAATAATTTGACATAAATATTGAACTGAATTAATTAATTAACTACGAAAATATTTTACAATTTAACCGCAGTTCTCTTTCAAAAGAATTCGACGTAATTTCAATCAATCTGTTTAACAGTTTTTATCTTCCAATAATACATGTCCCCAATTTACATGCATTACATGTATTATTTTCAATATGCATTTCAAATGCAGTTAATCATTTTTACATAATAGAATTGGAGAGTATCCGAGCTTTTATTTGATCAGATAAAAAATGAAAACGAACAATTATTTACCCGTTCAAACAAACCAACCATTGTTTCAAATAACATACAAGCCAGATAACGTCGTTTTAATGATTATTTTTCAACTTCGACTTATTCGAATAATCTGATTCCGGAAACAATATAAAAATGTATTTTCCCTTTTTTTTTTTTTTTTTTTTTTTTTTTATTCCTTATTAAGGTTAAAATAAAAGAGATGTATCGCAAAGTCGTCGAGAAAACCGAACACGGTTTGAGAAAAGAATCAGTGGAGCTTTTGCTGGATCTCTGGCCTGGTAAGAACTACGAGAGAATCGTCGAGAGGACGGTGCGGGGGTGTGTTCCGCGAGCAAAGTGCCAAGAAGGGGGAAAAAAGAGTGAGAAAAAAAACGAAAAGTGTAAGCAAGATCAAAGAGCATCTCCATGCTCCACTTCGCGGTGTCGCGATGGTCTTGGGTCGATTCCCACCACGTTTCTCTCCCCGTTGGACACCATCTTCGCGTTACAAAATTTGCATAAGCGATAAGAAGATGGAAAAGGGTTAAGGATTTCAACGATTATTATGCACCATACGCGATACCTTCACTCGTTTTACAATCCAAATCGGTCGGTAAATAAGTTAATTTTTGTTCTGAAAAATACGTATGTATACAGCATTGCCAATATATGTAGATATATATGATATAATATCATTGATGAATATTAACTCGTGTCGGTTGCATCGGTTAATTGCATATTATGGTACGTTAAACGTGGAACGTTGTTTAATATGTATCCAAATTTGAAATGCATGCTATACGGATAACGTAAGTATTTCAAATATTTGAATATAATGAAAATTATTTGTTGCATAAAATAAATTATTTTTATCAACAAATGAAATTCATAATCTCTATAATTAATTTCTATAAAAGATAAATCATTAAGCTATTCAATATATATATCAATTTAAGAGATACTTTAATTTAACTTCAATTTCAAGAAAAAAATGTCGAGAGTGAAAATCTTTTACATCCAGTACTTGGGCATATTCATAATATTCATTCACAATGTCTAATTCAAGAATCGATAAAAGAATTCAGAATCCTTATTGGACACAATGAAACGACAATACGATACCTTAATCACTGGATCTCTGTAATGTGACAATTTGTAATCACTGGAGTCGAGTAGTAATGCGATATCGACTGAATCCGAATAATATGTGAATAAATTTAAATTCTTTCAAATATTATATAGAAATTCGTGTCCTCAACGGCTGTAATGTTTTATACGCTCGAATAAAACGATCGAGCCGCAACACCGTTAATTTCTTCAAATTACTTGCCCCTTTGTCTCTCGAACAGTTGTTCTCTACGATCTTGATTGCGAACGAGGACAAGGAAATAAAGGATGAAAATTCAGATCTCGAGCTTGTAACAAATAAATACTCCATTTTCTTGGCAGAGGGAGCCAAACGCCGTTGGAATATCGGTGTTAAACGACCTTGTTTAATCGCCGTCGTCATCGAGGTGACGGTGGTGGTGGTCGTGGTGGTGGTGGTGGGGGCACTGTCTGAAGTGTTTTCGAAGGAGGTGGCGCTCTTATCGCTCGCCACAGTCGAGCATTGTGCCAAGAGACAAATGTTTCTCGCTCCCCCTTTGAGGTCGGGTCCGATTCCGGAGCGAGATAAAGGACAGATTAGCTCCGGAAACGCAACGATTCAACGGGGTAGTGAATCATCCAACGGATGTCGCGCCACGACGAACAAAAGCGAGATCCCCGGCCAGACGAATTTTCCGGGATGAAAGCGCTTTGTGTTAGTTAGCGGCCGACTCCTCGATGCCGGATGCTGTTCTCGAACTACCTTTCACGCCTGTCGCAAATTCTCTCTCTCTCTCTCTCTCTCTCTCTCTCTCTCTCTCTCTCTCTCTCTCTCTCTGTGCGTCTCTCTCTTTCCTCGAAGCTGCTTTCGTCGAGCCAAGTGATCGATGTCGTTCCCCTTGTGATCTCTTTCTCAAGAACCACGGAGGATATTGCTTCGAGAAGATTCGGAATCTATTTCGCTTGAATATTAAACGGGCAAGTTTATGCGTCTTTCGAAGAGTTTCCTCGTTGAAGGAATAATTTGAATATTGATTTGGGGGATCTATTTTCGGTTTATCAAGATCAATAATAAAATTTGATAAATTTTGATTTTTAGGGATTTTCGAGTTTAAGTAAAATTATCGTGTTCCTGGCTCATGAAAAGTTATATTTTTTTCTATATTTTTCGTTTCACATGAATTATCGTAATCGGATCGATGAAATTGATATCAATCAAAATGACGTCAAAATTTAAACACGAATTTAATTAGATAGATATCGTTGATCGTATTTATAAAGATTATTATACAGATTATTTTTTTATCTCGATATCGAGAATTACAAAAATGATAAAAAGATTCGACGATTTTTGAGTTTCAAAGGATTTCGAATAATAATTCACAATTTCAAAATTTTATAATTTTGAACTTTTATAATTATGTTAAAATACAGATAACAGATTTTCTTGTTTGTAGTTATAAAAAATTGTGAAAGATTATAAAATTTTTCAGCGATATTTCAATGGTTGATGATGAGAAATTAACACACTTTCATTGTTATTAATCCAGAAAATTTTTGATCTATTAAGAATCAACTAACGAAATAATTTAATTTTATAAATATGATTATTTATTATTTACCAAGAAGAAATAAATAGAAAGAAATTCTGCCCAATAAATTCTTTAAGCAATTTTTGTTAAAATAAAACACTTCATTTCTGTGATTTTGTTTTTTTAGAATACTTTCAACGTGTTATTCCAATCCAATATTATTCAGGAAATAAGAATCCTTTTATTCACTACATTACAATATTAGAAAAGAAAACTATAAGATTATTAATTATTTTTATGTTCTGAATACCATAATATAACGTAACATACTGTACGTCATATAATTAGTATCCATCATTATCTCCAACAATTTTTGCAAATGGAATATATTATATATATGAGTGTGAGCCTCAAGTGTGAATGACATTCATTTTCTTGTTCAAATCTAATTCGTAAAAATCACCTAGTTTAGATAAATATTATATTGAAGTATCAGATATTTGGGCCAAATAACTTCCTTCTATCTATCTATCTATCTCTCTCTCTCTCTCTCTCTCTTTATACAATTATATAAAAATACATTTCTATGATGATAAAATACGTAATATTTTATTTTTAGTGGTAGAAACTAAACAGTAATGTTAAAATTTCTATCGCAGAGGATATAAAATATTTTATACAGGGTGTTAATATATTCTTGGACATCTTTAGAAGATCGATTCTACAAGCCAAGATAAACACAACAATCGTTATACAAAAATATTTGGTTGAGGTTTATGTTTATGCATATTAAAACGCAATATAATTTAAGTTTGCGTGGAGCGAGATAGAGAGAGATAGGCAGCGCGACGGAGATAGAATTGATTCGCTCTATTTCCGTCTCGTTTCATCAAACCCGAACTTGAACTGGTTATAGCTTAATAAATAAGCCTTAACCGACATTTTTACATACCAACTTCTGTATTTGTTTTGGCCTTTAGAATCGATCCTCGAAAGGTGTTCCACGAATATATTAATATTAACCTGATTGTAAAATTATATAACGATTTTTTTTTACAATGTTTATAGTAATAAATCTTTTCTATTTCCTTATTGCGGTTTAATCTAGCCAACCATATATATAGAGATAAACAAGCACTAAAAATCTTCATATTAAAAATTTCCTACTTTCCTCACAGATTGAAAACAGATTGAAATGAAATTAGAGAACTCTTGAAATTCTTGAATGAAAATAGAGGAAGTCTAGAGAAACATAGTATCTACGTTTGTCGTTTAATTACGCAGCCAATAATAATTTATCAAAATCTGTCGATGATGTAAACGGAAACCGTTCGAGGGCGACATAGGAAAATATCTAGAGATCTAACGTGCGCGTCGAATTCAGTTCAACGTGATGGATGGTTTATTCCTAGAGCAACGATGACAGTCGATGCACTCTGTGCACCCGGAGCGTAACTGAGAATAGCTTGACGTATCGCAAAAATAGATAGCCGCCGAGCGATGCATCTGCGAGCACGTGTTTCCTTTCATTCTTCTTTTCTTTCGATGGTTTCACCACTGGCAGATCTTTTGAAAATTGAAAACCAATCGTCGTTTACAATTTGTAACAATTGATGTGATTGGCTGGCTTATCAACATGATATCGTATTGCACTTGTAAACTATGGAATCCAAGAAAGGAACAATTTATAGATTTTTAACAACAGAGAGATTCTTCATACGAGATCAGGAATTTGGTTAATAATTATTTTATTGAAATAATTGAAATTTTCTAAAATCAACGTTGTTATGATCTTTCAATACGTTTTTCGATACGAATGTGAGAAAAAAATATTTTCGAAAAGTTCATTAGATTATAATTATTTACAAATTATATAAATTTTCTCTTTTCTTTAAATGGCATTTTTCATAGAATTCTAGCTGATGATCTATCCATTTCATAAAGAAAATTAATTTATCTCGATCAAATCAACGTAAATTGTATAAGATAAATTTTCGTTTTCGTGTAATTTTCTTTTAATTGCTTGTATCAAATGAATCTTGTAAAGAAAACAAATTGAATTAAAACAAATTATATTAAAATCCAGCCAAACCAATTAAAACAATGTTTCTCGTATCCATTCGAGTCCTTTTGCATAATTATGGACTAATTTTATCGTTAAAATTTGATAATTTCAAATTATAAGATAACATTAATGGCTTTGATACTAAAACGAACGAAATATTACAACTAACAACACACGCATAATTAAATATTAAATATTAAAATATGATTTTCAAATAAGAAATAAAGAAACTAACCTTATTTCCGTTCGACATCGCTATCCCTCTCTCAACTCCAAACATTAATCTCATTTTAATCCTCGATACGACCACATACTTCCTATACAAAAAAATAAAATAAATACAAACCACCATTATCGAGATACAAAGGAATATCAGGTCCGCAATTCGCACACCGTGTAACACATTGAAAAAACGAATCCTCGGATCCACTCGTTAATACCGACCGAGTACTTCAAAACAGCAATGGAAGCATTCTGCCGAGTCGTGGACCGACTCGGATAAAGAAAAAAAAAAAAAAAAAAAAGATTCAAAGCCTCTTTCTTCCTGTTATTATTATAAATTCCATTGTTTCCATCCTCCTATAGGTGACATCTATCGTCGATACTGAAAGATAATCAAGAATCAGAACTCTTGAGAAGAGAAGATACCGCGATTAACGATCCTTTGAACTTTCATGTCGCCTAATTGGTGGCGCCCCCATCCACGATTCTCCGCGATAGTATCCCCACAGTGGTTTAAGACGAGAGGGCAACGAGAAGGGGACTCGAGTGCAATAGTTTTGAATGAAAACCCGTTTCCATTGTTAGCCTGGCCGAGGAGAAACGGTTTATTTCCAGTCGTCAATGGTGGACGGGGAGGGAGGGAAAGGACCCGTTCCGGTGCCCACGTATCCGAAGAGGCAGCTGACTGAAAATAGCGCGTCGCTTCGCGGAAATAACGAGTCCGGCATCTTGTACCGTGACCCAGAAAACACGTGCTCCGTCGTTGGCCAACGAGCGGAGAATCACGAGCGAGATCGTCCAACGACACGACGTCCCTCAGGGACGGGACGTGAACAGGGGGGAGGCAACACAGTGTCGATTAACCAACGTGTGCGTCCTCGTTTCATCAACGCGTGGCGTAGTTTGTTCTTTTACCCTGGAAATTGGAATTCGATTCGAGAGCGGGCAATATCGACATGGAAAAGTTTGACGGATACTTTTCTCGCGTTGGATCGCGTTGCCCTTCTTGTGCGTGTAATTTATTGTTTGGACAATGAAGGAAAGGTTTTAGGTTAATTGATTAACACTTTCGAGAATAGGATAATGTGTATCGGAATAAGTTTAGGATTGCGGTGAGGTTAAGTTGAGTTAGGATTTTTAAAAAATCGGAGAAAAATTTGATTACGTTTATTCGTTAACGATTATTATAGAATTTTTAAAAAATTGTAGAGAAATTAGGTTGTTAGAGATCAATTATTTTTCTTTAAAAATTTTTTTAAAAAGTTGTTATAATTTTTGAATTCACATGATAATTTTTACAAATTGTAGAAAAATTGGATTACGTCATGTTAAGAAAAAATTATAGAGATTAAATTATATTAATAATTAAAGAATATTGATAAGAATATTGATTATAGAGAAATTAAATTGTGCAAGAAGTAAAGAATTATGTAAAAAAAATGTCATTACGATTTATGAAAATTATGGAAAAATTAGATTATATTAAAAATCAAGAAAATTAAAATTAGAATTTTTAAAAATATTTTAAGAACAATTACTAAAAATTAAAAGTTAGATTGTGTTAGAAGTTTTCCAAAGATAAAATCGTTACAATTTTTAGAGATTACAAAAAAATTAGATTGCGTCAGAATGATAATATTTATTAGAATTTTTAAAGACGAATTAAGAGATAAAAATTTTCTTAAAAATTGTCGAGTTACAATTTTAAAATACTATAAAGAAATTAAGTTACTCTAATAATTATAATTAGAATTTATCTATTTTTTTTTCTCAAAAATTTTTTTAAAAATACTTGTCATAATTTTTAAAAACTATAAAAAGTTTGAATAGTATAAAATTATCAAGCACTTTTTAATTACAAAATTATTACAATTTTTTAATACTATCCACAGAAGATTTATTATAAAATCCCAAAGAATAGAAACAAAATTTCATATCCCATTCTTAAAACTATATTCACATGTAATAAAAATTAAACATAAAAGAAACATTCGTCTCATAAATTAATTAATCCTGTATTATAAAATTTGACACATCAGAAGAATAATTGTCTTCGATTTGTCATTTATCCACGATGAGGCCAAAAACTACATAATAATACACATCAGAAGTTGAGAGCACACACGTCAGTGGCGAAACACGCTGTAAAACATGTATATACGTTGCAGATACCTATATTTCAAGAGGACAAGCCTCCGCCAGGCACTAATAGAAACACGGCCTCTCGTGGAAATCCGGAAGAACACGGAATATCAATACCGTTTGTTTTATTTGGTCAAGCATTGTTGTGTTTTCGAAATGCGATATGTTTTCTCACGTCTTCATCCTTTTCGAAAAAGCGATTAAAGCCCCTTTCCATCGAAACATCAATCTTGCCCATTCTTGAATTTCATACATATTTTTGCTTTACTCGATAGGCCTCCTCGTTTTTAGACTCGAATTCGTGGAAACTCGTGAGGTAAAAATAGCGTATATACGATCTTCGAGCGGAGCTTCGCGTGTTTGTTGACGCGTCTTTTGTGTTTGGAAGTAACAGGATGCTAGGTATAATTGCCAGTATGCGATAAATGTATCCAAGTTCGAAGTTAAAAGGAAAACATCGTTACGATTTTTGTAAAATTTGTAAAGAGTTACTTTTCGGAAGGATTTGATCGGAGATATTTAAATAATCATTTACTATATTTTGAAGGTTAATTTTTTTTTTTATCAATAATTCAAAGTGAAAAAGAAATAGATTGTAAGATCGTGGTTAAAAAAGTTAGGTTATGTTAGATTTGATTTTAATCGAATTTTCATTGTTTGATTATTTTCCAAAATCGATATTATACTCTTTTAATATTTGAGAAAAGTGAAGTTTTATCATTTTCTTAGTGTCTGGAATGAATATATTCAATTTATTATTTGAAAAATAAAAGATGCAGAACTTTATAAATATTATGTTTCAACATATTTCAAAGAATGAAAGAAACGAGATGACAGATTGTAATCAAATAAAAGAACATAAGTCATTAGTTATTAGTTTCTTATTTCTTTCTGCAATCAACAGAAACAATACTTAATTAGAAAGTCACAATGAATCAAGTTTATATCGTAATCAGTCAAGTATACAGAGTAATACATAAATGCATATCCATATTTCAGAAAATCTTTTCACTATCATGCGAACATATTTGCTGCAATGACATAATTCAAAATTTGCAATTTTTTAATTCTTTATAGGAAAAAACTTTTACTTGTATTTTTTGTCGATGGAACTTTAAATATGTTTTAAATTTTACATTTTCAATTTGACATTTTATATAATACATACTTTTACATTGTAAAACATTTTTACATTCTTCAGGGTTAAAATTATTTTCTCTAAAATCATTTTCATTAAATTATTGCAAATGAAATGACCAGAATTCCTAATTCTTTAAGACTTTCGACGATTTATAACTTTAACGAGAATAATATTAAACTAAATTGATTCGATAAATTTGATAAATTTTACTCACCAATTAGCAAGATTATTAAAATTAAAAATTAAAATCTTTAATTAATTGTTATCATTATCATTAATTGTTCTTCTAATCTCTTCATAAAGTTTCAATAAATATTACTAAAATTTTTTATCGAAAAAACTTGTAGAAAAAAAAAAATACTCAAAATTCTATACATTGAAATACCATTCTATTACGATACACAAATTTCACATATTTGTCCATTCCATCAACATATCATTATTGCAGCACAAACACACGTTTTACCATTCTGCGGCATGGACGACCATTCACGGTGTATACCTTCGAATTTCCGACTCGCCCTTGATCCTCCAAAGATACCAGGCCAGTATTTCAAAATTACGAGCGACCGTAGTATCCTCGAGGATACAAGCGGGTTGAATAACGATCCGGTTCGTTAGTCGAGGAGGGTTAAAGTCGGTAAAGTGGTGGAGGGATTGCGAAGCCCGCGGGTGGTCTTCGTTTACGATCTAGCCAACTGCAATACGTTTACGTGGATCGCCGCATATCATTTAGGCTCGGTATTGGCCCCCTCCCCCATCTTCCCTCCCCCCGCTTTTCCCCCCTTTTGCGGTTTCGAAAGGTTAGAGGGTTAGAAGGGGATCCGTGCCAACTGATATTTTATATTTTTGCCGCAGACTCCGGGAACACGACCAACCATTCCCGAGTTCAAAAATTGGCGAACAAGTTTCTCTCTCTCTCTCTCTGTCTCTCGCCCACCACGTGTTCAATTAAACGTGCAACGGCCCTGAAAAAAATTTTTTTTTCCCCCTTTTTTTCGACACTTCGCGAGGAACATAAAGTGACAAGGTCTTATTAGACTCACTATTTTTTTTTTTTTTTTTGTTTGTTTGTTATTAACGAGCATTGTATCGTGATGAAGAGAAGATTGGGTATCAGGGTGGAACGAAGCTTAACGTGTGAAAGATAATTTATGCAAAATTTTGAGATACGTCAACGTTTTAATTTTTTTGCTCGTTATTTATATTTTATGCTATACTTATATTATCATCTTCTCGATATTTCAAAGTGAATAGAATAATTTAGGATACAAATAATCAAGATTTCAATTTTAAATTTTTTACTGCAAAATTATTTTGAAACGATAAGAGGTATTATTTATTATCGGACGAAAATTTAGAAAATCAAAGAATAATTTTGAAGTAGTTTATAACTTTTTGGAAAAAAGTTGATCAAATTCAGATCTTCAACGACCTAAATATCATCGCAGAATGCAACTTGGAAATGATAAATAGAGAAAAATTTTATCCTTATTTTATCAAGACTCTTCAGTGCAATTTATAATAACATCAAAACGATCGTTTTCCCCCCTTTTTCTCCTGCCGCAATAGAAACGAGCACAATTCGTGTAGCCAACGAATGCTTTAAAGAAAACGTTTCTTCGACGTAAAGTCGGGGAATCTAAGAGGGTATTCTCCAAGGAAGGCAGAACGTCACCCAGAATCCCTCCATTCAAGGCACACTCCCATTTTCCCAGGAAATCGGACGAGAGTTCTGTTGGTGTGAGGGTCGACGAGGCACAGTGGCGCATTTGCGAGGGCAAGTGATTCGAAATGTTGTGGCGAAAAATTGTAAAAACCAACGATAACGATCGGCCTAACTAGTCGTGAAGCTACGTGTGCACGGCATTGCAGACCGCAGGGATCGATTCCAAAAACTCATCCCGCCAAAACTTCCAACATTCGTGTGTTCTCAAACGGCCAAATGGAATTAACCTCGGCCAACGTTTGTATTATCAATTACACGGTGACTCTAATGGCTCTCTTTCATTGGCAAGCGCAGTATGCTTTGACTCTTTCGATCCTTTCCGTGAGATATGTATCTCTGATATTATTCGTAAATTTGGAAGAAATTTTAAACGAAAGTATTGAATGATAAAATATTTAAAATATTTAATTTATTATATATCGTTAATATTATTTGTATGAAATGTTAAATAGATATAAATTAAAAATGACATTTTTTTCTTCTTTATTATCTTTAAATTTTGAATTTTGAATATTCTATTCAATTTTTCTTCTATCTAAAATAATTGTCAATGTAAATAAATTTTTATTGCAATATTATATATAATTGGTTATTTTCGTAAGTATTTACAAAAGACTCTTTTTGAACAATAATTTATTATTTTCAATAATTAACAAGAAAGAGGAAATTATCTTCCACAGTGATATTTAAATTGAACAATATCCAAATTTGACAAATTTTTCCAAATAAATTAAAAAATTTTCATGGATTTTATAAATTTTTCCTCGATAATCAACAATAATATATCATTATTAAAGATTCTTCCACTATTAAATAATCAATAATCAAACTAATTTTAATTTTTTTCATACAGACGACGAGCATATAATATTCTCGAATTACCGGCAAATTGGACATTGATAAGTCAAATTGGTCGACCACGTAGCGTAAACGAATTTTCCCAGGCGAAAGCTCTGATTCCAAGATACGAGGAAGATGAGAAGCTACGCAGACACGAAACGACGAGGGAAATTAGGAACAGGAAGATTTTGTGCTAAACGTATTTGACAGTTCGTGCCGTGGTGAACTCCGTGATGAAACTTTGAAGACTTTAAGGATTAAAGAAGTTAGCCGTCTAGTGTTTTCCTTAAAGATGGTCGACAGAGATTGGTGGACCCCTCTCCACCAAATCCAAATTTCTCACCCATAATAATAATTTTCATAACCATCGATCCCTTCTTTCCCTCCTTTATGTAAACGCTCGTTTATTTTCTTAAGGAATTTTACGTCTTTCCACCCTAGAACACCCCATCTAGGGAATTAATGAGCCGAGCAAGAATTACGATTCTTGTTAAAGAAGAAACAAGACACATTATTACATAAGAAATAGATCTTCTCTATAATCTTGGAATTAGCGCAAACACGTTCAGTTTTCGTCTAAACCGATTAAAATTTTATTACATGATATCATCGGCCATTTTGTGTTACACGTTATTGTATCTTGAACCAAGATCACGATACATGTAACTTTTTCTAAGTTTTTCTTCCTAAGTTAAATTACGTTTAATGATGTTAAATTCAATGTTACTGGAGATGATATTTTTTTGTCATGAAATAAATTGACATGGATCTAAATTTTATTTTCACTTTATGAATGAAGAATTTCAAATATTTGGAAAAATTTTAATATTTATCAGCATAACTCGCGTTGAACGCCATCTCAGCTAAGCCCAAAGTTTATTCTTTTCCAATAACGAGAATAATTTCTGGGCACACGTCTGAGAAGAAGTGGCTGAGAATATTTGTATTTAAAACGTTGTATCGACCAACGCGAATGGAATATCTTGGGATTTTTATATTCGGACAATTCGAAGATAAAATACACGTCTGAATAGAGATATTGAATAGAGATATTAGATGTAATATATATAAGTTATGGACGCACAATACTTACGATATACGCTTCCAGGGGCGTTATTCGAACGAACAATGCGAGCGAGCGTTTGCAGCGATATCTGTCGATGGAGACTGGCCTTTATGGCGACTTAAATTTATATTATTTTCATAACTATATTGTCACTTCGCAAACGTAAACGTGGGTAATAATGCCCAATTTGTGTTTCAAAACACCGTCCGTATTGTAGAATTTATCGCGTTTCAAGGTGCCAATGATAATTTCTTTGAGAACACGCACGTGTAATGTGCGTATATATCAAGTGCGGAAGCAGTCTCCTCCGTTTATTCATCGACTGGTAAACAGCTACCCTATCCTTATACCGGACAAAAATAGTACAGAGGCGTCCTCGATATTAAAGCATGCATTCGCTTGCATTTGCATATATCCAAAGAAGAAAAAATCCTAATCGACCCGAGGAATCTTTGTTAGGGAAAAGGGTATATATTTTTCAGAACTTGTAGAATCAACCTTAAAGTTCCTCATATGTATAGTTGTCAGTTTCCAGATAGTCTAATCGCTGTTCTAAAAAAAATGGAAATAACAAAATTAGAAAGAGTTCTGTTACAAGATTTTCTATCGATCTTTAGCTCGTTAGCAATAGAAGGGTCCATCTGTACCGACAGATGTTGTCTGTAAACATTCCGTGCACCGTTTCTTCATTGTTCGAGGATGTTGGACATTTATTTATTTATTTTCTATCGATGATCTTCTAACTTGTTGGCGACTTGTAAGGGTCCATCCATATAACTAGACACTATCTGTACACTATCCGTCACGGACATTTATTTATTTATTTGTTCAAAACGAATTCTCGACAATGAGTGCAACATTGCGACAACACGAAATATAACAAGTTGATTAAAAGTAGATTGAATGTATGATTTTGAAAATGAGATTGAATAATTCTGAAAAATCTCCATATCTTTTCTTTTCCTTTTGAGTGAGCGAATTAATAAAATCGAAATCCACCAGGAGTCCCCTTCGATTTTTGGTGTAAATCATTTGATTATAAATAACGATACTTGCCATATTTATTCGTGAATCTATAATGTATACAATTTGATATACCTTATAATTATTTTGTTAATAAAGAGAAATATTCTAAAATTTTTGACATGATTTTTGGTATGAAGATAATAATTCTGAGATAGAGGGCATCTTGTTAATTTCGTAAATACATTTAATTATTTGAAATATCTCGTTTATTTTTTCATAATATTGCACAGAAACTCTAATCTCAATACAAATAATTTTCTGCATACAGAAATTATACAGAGATTATGAACGAAGATCAACTTTGCCTTTTCAAAAAAAGGGAACAAGCATTACAAAATTCAAATTGAATTAGTATTTTTTTCCAGAGAATATTATATGAAAACTTGTTATACATTTATATATATCACGCATAGGAAAGATATCTATCCCCCTGCACCATTCAATTTCCATTTCAAATATTTTATTCTATCCATATATGAAACATTCCAAATAATTTTATTCATATTACAGACCTTTCTTTCTCACCAATCTCTCATCACCTATTATCCCTATTATCCCCATCCTATCCATTTCTTCCAATCCGATTCTCATCCCAAATCCCAAACTTTCACGAATTTGTCCGTGGACAATTGCCCTCTTCTCCCTTAACGACTTTGACTTCGTTTGGAAGAGGACGGACACGGTGTCCCTTCTTGCTCGGTGAGCACCTCCCGAGACCTCGTTTTGGAAATCGTGCGCGTGCATTCGTGCTCGAGCATAATCCAGTACAGAGTTGACCCACATTGAGATTCGCCGGACGGCGGGAACGATAAAGACAAAGAGAGAGAGAGAGAGAGAGAGAGAGAGAGAGAGAGAGATAGCTGACGCTGCATGTACCCTTTGGGCCGCTACCCCCCAATGGACGACGAATCGAGATCCTAACTCAGAACGCCGAAGATCGTGCGTTCTCGAGCATTTTTCCGGCCATCGAGAGCGAACTCTGTTGACTAGAGTTCGGGTTATTAATTCAGAGATGAAGGGGGAGAGAGTGAGAGAGTGAGAGAGAGAGACGAGAAAGTCGTCCCATCGTGCTGATCTCCTCGAGCACGGCACTTGCTTCGAGCATCGAGTGCCCTCGGTGGAAAATTCGAGGTTGCACATTTTTTGCACGCCAATGGCGCGGGCGTATAATGGGCATTTCGCGAATGGAACGCGGACTTGAAAAGGACTCGTCGAAGAAGAAGCAAGTATCGATCATTTTTGATTGGTTGAGACATTTGGTGTAACTTGTAATCAGGGTAAACGAATGTTTTGGAATGGTGATTAAGATTGTTTGGCAATCGTAAAATGTTGAGATTGGAACGATTTGAAGGAAGAATTTTGCAAATGATTAACTTGAAAATTAATTAATTAATTTTAGTTGTTTTCGTATCACGTGTTATGTTACGTTATAAAGACGATGAATTCAAATGATATTTCTGCTAATGTATTTTATCTTTATTGTAATAATTTTTTTTAATTTTTGTAAATTTATTATACATCTTGAGTGTGCTATTTTCTATTTTATTGACGAATTTTTCTTTTATTATTTGAGACGTTCATTTTAAAGTTAATCCAATTTTTTTCTTTCGTTTATTATACGAGATAATTCACTTAAATTTTTCTGGATTTAATATTTTCTTCAATTATAATGCAAAAAATATTTTACAAGAAATTTGAATTGTATCAAAATACTTGAATAAAAACATTGCAAGAAAAACTTTTTCTATAAAGTTTGTTTCTTTGTGTGCAATAAATATTTCTTTATTTCTTTATATATAAAAATCATATTTAAATCTGCATTACAAATTTGTTAAAAATATTTTTATTAATTTCGAATCTTTAAATCTATTTTTCTTCAAAAATGAGGATACAATAAATTATTAATATTTTATTGATTGAATTGAACGTTTTATTTTCAAAAAAAATATCTCATTTTCGCTTAATCAAAAAACGCATTTTATATTGCATATAATTAATAAAAGGAAAGAAATATTGCGGAATCAAAGATCTTGGAATACAAGTGCTCACTTTTGTCGAGAACGTGTATACGAAAATGTAGTTGCTAATCGTAATGAAGCAAATTCGAATGATTGATCCGCGAATGCAAACAACAATTTTGCATACACGATATTTAAATCATCGAAATCGTTCCATTTCGAATCATTAATTGGAATGAGTTTAAACATCAGCATATCGTGATACTCATCCATCACCTATTTCTACGCTTTAATAAATATCTACTCGCGATTGCAGAACTCGTTTGTTGATTCTATTTATAATGCATTCGATGTCTCGTTATTCAAAAATAGCTGAATTGTAAAGTTGATTGATTCTGGTCAATTGTAAAATTCGTAGGATAATGGATAAATAAAGAAAAAAAATTTATAATAAACATAATAAAAAGTTATAAAGAATTCTGTGTTTAAGTTAATACTAATCATTCTCATCCTTGGAATTAAGATAATTCTTCTTAGTTGGATGTTTGTAGTTTTGAAAATATTTATCCTTCAATTTTTTATAGAAAATTTTTTCTTCATTTCGTACTATTTAAAAAATTATTACATATATATATAACTATTTACAGTAAAGAATAATTTCTCTGTCACAAAATTTTTTGAATCTTTCTCTATCCTAATTCTATTTCTTGAGAAATATAAAGCAGTACTAGCAATAAGTTCAAAGTATATATGATTTTTAAATACCTTCTAGTGATATTTTTGCAACTTTTTACATATTCTCTTATATTTTTAAAGTATCTATCTTTACTAAGAATATTCTTTGTAAGTAACTCTATTATAATGTTTTTAGATGAAAAAAGTCGATAAGAAGAAGATCTTATTGCTGATTGCTATAGCATAATAGCATAGTGCTTTTTTTATTAATGTATCTGGAGAAAATCCATCTTTTTTAAGATATTTAATTAAAAGTTATTAAAATATCTTAAAGATCCTATCTAATCTATCTTTTAAACCATCTAACATTAAATTCCTTAAGTTCCTTGAAAAGATCCATCTTTTAAGCTATCTAACATTGTCAAAGTTTCCTCAAGAAGAACCCCCTTTTAATGTATCTAATATTACCATCTTATCGTAGCAGACCTATTTTTTAAGATACTTTCAAAATACTTAATCTCTCTAAGGTAAACAATCCAAATATCAACCACTACTGGTCATCCTTGTCAAAACAGAAAACTACATTCTCTCATCTTCTCACATTTCCAAAGTGGATCCAATTTCTCCTCTTTGCTCGTCGAAAAGACTACCTGTGGAAGTCACGATTTACAATATATTTCCACGATTCGCCATCATTCGTGAATCATGAATACGCGAGACTCAAAAATTTATTCGACTGATTCGCGCGGCATGGTTGGCATGGTCGTTTTTTCGAGACGGTTGGTTACGCGAGTGCAGCTACACACACTCCTCTCGAGAAGGGCAGGAAGAGGATTGTCGCGGGCCGAGCATTCACGATTGGGGAGGGGAGGAGGGGGGCGTGTAACGGCAGCCGGCGCGGCAACGACGCGAAAAACGAGCGGGATCGCGAGGGCAAAAAAAAGAAAAAAACCGTCACTCGACCGAAGGCGAGAACAGCCGCAGAGCGGCCACTTTTCGCGACGCAGCGGTGCGCATTTCACGGTGATGCTCCCGTAAGTGATGGCTGCCTTTAGAAAAACTGAATTTCCCCCTTTCCGTTTTTCCCCTTTTCGCCGCACGAATCTCGTTCGAGTAAGTAGGCCTCTGTACCTACCCGACTCTCGCTTCGTTTCCGCGACAAGCGGTTCGCGTATCGAATAATAACGAAGGATTGGCGACGCGCAATTCTAAGGCTAGTTTCAGAGTTCGAAGGATTGGATGACGTAATTGTTGTTCGCCAAGCGCATGCGCGGAACGTTTCAGAGGAATGTTCAGGGATTCGTTATCGCTGGGATGAGTAGATTCGGTGAACCGACGTTGGATACGAATAAAACGTGAATAATCGTTGGATTCGTAACGAAAATAATATGCAACGTGTAATGGTGATGAGATAATAATTGGATTTTTGATACTTTGTATTCATTTTGTTTCATTAGTTGAATTTGTTCAATTAGTGAAATTGAAGTCGAGTATAACAATATGATGCCATGTAATTATCGGATCCAATAACGTGGCTCCCGAGTCCAACTAATATGATAAACCTTGTAACTATTGAAATAATGCGACATTGGATGCAAGTAATATGATGCCATATAATTACTGAATCCGACTAATATGGCTGAATCCAAGCAATATGATGCCATACAATTATTGGATCGTGTAATTAAGTGATATTAAGTCCAAGTAATATGATACCATAGAATGACTGAATTATCAAGTAACGTGGATCATTGGATCCAATGGTATCGAATAATCATTGGATTTGAGTGATGACATTGTGAATCCAACTAATATGACCGAGTCCAAGTAATGTGACATTGAATAATTAAATATATATATTTAAATTATTTTTTATCAATTGTCATTCTTTTCTTGATCGTTATGTTCGATAAAGATAAAATGATAATTATGTCGAGTTTTGTATGTATTTTAAATGGTCAAGATTAGTGTCGAAACTTGAGTTTATAATTAATAAAAAAGTATGGTAACATTTTGAAATATTTGAAAAGTTATTTATACAATTTATACAAATTTTATTTATATAATAAATAAATTTGTTAAAGACATAAAATAACAAAAATCATTAATACATAACGATTTTACATAAAGAATCATATGTTGAATATTTATTTTAAAAAAATATGAAATCGTATTCTTCTTTTATATTACAAGAAGGACTAAAATTAAAACATGCAACTAAAATTAAAACATTTTATCAGAAATAAACAAATCCATATTGCTTTCCTTAAAATCTTTCCAATTCTATCTCTATCATTTTTCATAAGATGATTCATTAACTTTTCCAACATTTAAAGTAAGAGAAAAATTCTTTTTTCATCAATTATTTATGATAAAATATATATTTTTGTGATGTTTTTGTAAAGAATTACATAATGTAGTGAAATTTAAAACTCGTTTCTCTGAAAAAAAAGTTAAATAACGTTGTCATGTCACATATATGCAATGTCGAACGCCAAAAAATTAAATTTCATTTCAGATGGAAATGAACTTTTGTTCAATTCAATCGAATCTATCATCATCAATACTCAAATACGAACATATCTTAATCTTTGTGCACCTCATCGCTCAAAGTTCTAAAACATTCTCTCCAAAGAATAATTAGAAAGAAATCCATGAACGTGTCACTGCTGAAAACTTACGATACGGAGATGAGAGTCCCGCTAACTTGATCATCTGACTTCCCGGAGGTTCGAAGATAAAGTAATTTCCCGTTGAGACGAAGGAAAAAAAAAAGTCAAAGTGTTGACTGGAATTGCCTCGTGAATCAATATAACTAGTAGCGGAATTTAATAGTCTCAGAACTTGTGAAAACCACAACCAAACGCGAATTTAATCGATTCTTTTAATAAATTTTCGTCGATACAATAATTTTTGTTATCTGACATTTTTTCACTTTTTCACTTTTTTTTTTTTTTTTTTATTTTTTGTATTTGATTTTCTGTCATTAACTTTGACGATCGCGAAATTTTCTCAAGTCGTCTTCGATCGCAAAAACATTCGCTATATTTTTAAATAATGAAAATTATTTAAAATAAACGAAAAGTAACGAGTCTTATAATTTATGTTACGAGAAAAAAAGAAAGCTTCGATTATCTAAAAAGAGAAATACAATAATACCCAGATAAATGTCGAGATTAGAATTTAAGGAAAAGACGTTCTAAGAATTGTATCTTAAGTTTCTAAAAATATACGTATGTCAAAAACTAATTTAAATAGAGAGAACTTCGTAATAATTAAATAGCAGAAAGTGTGATAGCTAATCAGTATCATTGCTGTATTTGTTAAATAATAAGTAATGAAAATTAACGATAATTTTGATCTTTAGCTAATAAGCTATAAAAGATTCATCACGAGTGAAATATGAGATCTATTCTTTCTCGACGTATTTCTGAAATTTTTCCAATTCGTGATACGTAGTAAAACAATTACTAAAGTTACAATTAATTATTACTTTTCCCTCTAATATATATTAAATAACATTAAATAAAGTATTTTTTGAAAAGAATCTCTTTAAAAGTTGATTTATTATTTTGATACACTGTTAACAAAAAATGTATGGTGGGTATCGAACATTATTTACAGCGAATAATCATTTATTATTTTTCTCCAATTTACATGTCAAAATCACTTGACATTCTCGCATTTTGATTTATAATCGAAATCATAAAATGGCATAAAAGATCCGCGAATACCTTTGTTCAATTCAATTGACCCGGATTCGCCATGAAATGGAGATAATTTAGCGAGACACGCATCCACCGGTGTCCATCGAATCGCCATTACATGTACGCGGTCACCGATCGCCCTTCCCCCCCCCCCTCCCATCCCACGTGCTACATTCATAAATATTTATGCAAGTAGCCGTCGTAATGGACCCATCAGCGGAACACCAAATAGACGAGCCAGTTCCCGGTTAACATCGCACGTTCGTCGTAATCAATTACGACCAAAACAAACAGGCCCATTTCGAAACTAAAACTAAAGGAGTACAGAAGTCTGAAAATCCTCTCTCTGTCGGATATCCGGTGAAGGATCGACCTGTGTCACGATGTATAATAGAGTACAAAAGTCTACCAATTAAAACAGAATTTTTTAAAATTTTTTAAAATCGCTTTTTTAAAATCGAAACAAACGAATTTTTTTTTTTTTTTTTTTCTTTGGAGAAGTTAGAAGGATTAATTCAAAAGATTTGTTGAATTTTTTGCTAGGGATCAAAAGGAGGAAAATGGTAGGGATTATTTCGAAACGTACTTTGTAGATTTATGTCAGTTATATATATTGAACGTATGCTGAAAATTCACCGATCTCGATAAAATTTTCAATTTATACGAATCTACGAAATGTATCTTTTTAATTTTAAATATTATTTTTTATTATTATTTATTAAATATTATTTATTAAATAAATTATATATTTATTAATAATATTTATTAATAAATAATATATTTATTAAATATTATTTATTAAATAATTTTAAATATTTAATTTTCATTGGAAGATGAAAAAAAAAATTGTAAAAAATAATTATTACTATTTTCTTCGTGATTTTGTAACTTTGTGTAATTTCAAAAATTACACGGTCGCGTAATAAACTGACTTGGTCCAATTTTAAACCGTTTCAAAAAGAGAATAGACTTATATACTTTTGCCCGCTGTTGTACGTATAAATTCCGCTCGAGCCTCCAGGATATTACCACGTTGCCTTCGAAGATGGAGAGCGAGATCGCGTTATCACGCGACACGCCAAGATGAACGCGCGTTCCACACGGAACAAATGCTTTCCGCAGAATAGCCTACGACACACAAGGAATGTCCAACGTATTTTTAGATCTGCTCGAGCTTAGCGCGACTTGATTAAATTATGGCACGAGTATTAGCGTAATTGCCGCGGTATTTATTCGAAATATGCTCGGTCATTTCTCGCCGATATGTACTTAGAAACGAAGTGACAATTCAAGTAATACGATACCAGAATAATAGGAACGTATAAACGTATAAAAATATATACGTTTCGTTTTAGAATTCGTTCGAGGTTTATTAATAAAATTACTGGTGACTGATAATTTCAATTTTTTTTTAATTGATTAATTGAAAACTATAGATTTGGAATTTAAATGTGGATAAATGCAAATTACATGGCATCTATATCTTTCATGTTTTATTATTCTTTTTGTTTCTTCTTAATTTGTTGTATTGTCATGTTTTATTATTGGATGGATGCGAAGTAAATAGTTACGTTTTTGTATTATTTTGTTACAGACAATATAAGAGTTAAAGAAACGTAGAAGAAACTATTTGTGAGAAAAGTAAAAAGAGTGGAAGAAACATCTGAAATTATGTGTTATATTCTATAACTGACAATTCAATTATTTTAATTTTATAGAAATATGTTTATATTTGTATAATTTTATTAATGAAAATGAGATTAAACATGATATAATTAATATAATCTTAAATTGATAATGTTGTAAATCTATATGCATCTTGTCTATCATCGTTTTTCATTCGTTATTGTTTATTGTTACTCAGTCCTAGACTTTTTTTTCTTGTCAGTCTTTGAACAAAAATATTGATTAAATTTCAAGCAAATGCTTTATCGAAGTTAAGAAAAATTATAAAACTATTGTTTCATTGATTAGAAATCGCATACCGTTTCTATAATTGACAAAAACTGGCCACTATATTTTATTATTATTTTTGCTGATATAGAAACATTAGAATCATTGAATAATATAATACAAAACATGGATACTTAAATTTTTTCAAAAAAACTTGAATACTTGACTCAAATATAACAAATATAAAATGAGGATAAAATTTCATGTGCCTAGCAGCTGCAATATTTTCCGTTATATTCTCGAGCTTTTATGAAGAGAATAATGTGACGTCGAAAAAATACAACATAAATTTCTTTAAACGCTTGGCTTCTGAGGTTGGGTTTTTGTCTCTCGTTGTCATTTTTTTACGATCGTTGTTGTTGGCACAGATAAAACGAGGATGCAGTTTCATGTTCCTATATGTTGACAATTTCCGAGTTATGAGTTTATAATCAAATACAGTGATTCAGAACGAAATGAAAGAGGAGAACTAAAGCGGGAAGATGTCGTTCAATTTCGATTTGTTTTCTTGGCAATTGTATAACTCGAAGCATACGTATTAAAAAAATTAAAATGTAAAAAAATAAATTTGGTTAACTCGATTAAATAGGAAGAAATAAGTTTAAATTTCGTTTTTTGTGAAATACGTAATATTTTTGACTTATTTTTGTGCCTTTCGAATATTGTCAAAATAGCAATTCTAATTTGAGAAATCCATGGAATTTTTAGTGGTAAATGCAATACACAGAAAACGTAAGAGATAGAGTGAAATACTGTTACTCGCGTTTATTTTGATTTTATAGCCGGTGTTAAAAGCTGTGTTTGATAGTTCCGCTTGTGATAAAGTGGTGGAAATACCGATGGCCAACTTACAAAAGGAAAAGTTTCTGTCAAAATGCAAATCTTTTGCTATAAATTATTTATGCATGATCAATATGTTTGGGTATATTTTCATCTATATATTTCGAATAGAAAAGGAATAGGAAAAGAAAAGAATATTTATACGAAAATATTTTAGATATCTGTTTTGATGCTTAGATTATCGAAATCTAATTAGAAAATTCAATAATCTCGACAATAAAAATGGTCAAAGTTGATTCAAGAATCAATGTAATAGAAAAATAAAATCGAACCAATCTATAATATTTTCGATAATCATATTATAACTAGATGAGTATACTTTTTCCATTTTTTCATTTAATATAGATAATATATAAAAGAACATGATAGCAAAAAGAAAATATATATTGAGAAATATATATTTGTTCTTCCTTTATTTGATTACAATGATAAGGATAGATTGAAAAGAAATAAATATTGGTAACCAATAATACTTTTCTTCTCCTAATTTACTATTATTTATTACTCATAGTCTTTTCTTACAAAACAAACTTTGATCTCAATAAATTACAAATGCTCTATTAAATATCCGGTTATTTGTAATTATTCTTGTATATTTGTTATTATTATTTCAGAATAAACAATCTTAAAATTCCTGTCAGACATTATATATTTCGTAATACAATTAGATAGAGAGTGATTTAAAAAAATAAATCAAAAATATAAGAATAAAATTTTTTTATTTAAGGCTTCTTGAATAAATCAAGTTTGAAAATTTTTGAAATGAAAGGAAAATTGACTAATTCCCAGTTGGATACAAATGAACTCGATCGATAAGTAATTATTTTGTAAGAAAATAAGCAAAAAATGTAAAATAAAATTTCATCGCTTAAATCCTTGTTTTTATGAATATCAAGATTGAACGTACAGTCAAAACAAAGAATTGTTTTGAAATGAAAATTAATTTTTAAATGAAGAAAATTTATTCTATATTTTTTCTTAGCATCGCGTGACGAAATTCATTCGATAATTCATTCATATTTAATCGAAAAATATCCAATTTCACTCTTAATTGACAATTTTTCGAACTCGATTTATTCAAAAACGAAGCGAAAAATTTTATTCAATATTTTCGATTTATTTTCTTACCTAAAATCATCCTCCGCACCACTAGTTTTATGGAATATCCTGTACGATTCAACTATCGAGGCGCGAAATTATTCAAGTTCAAAATTCAATGTTCAAAGTTTCGAAATATTCTCACGCAATTACATCCAGATTGTAATTGTTTCCACCCGAAAATGTAAAAATCGGTCGCTCGAAACACTATGTATATCGAGAAAAAATTCCGACCTACCGCGAAGATCGAAAAGAGAAGACGAAAGAGGATGGAAAGCAAATATCGAACGTCAATACGAATTGCCGGGTATAAAATTGTTACACGTATTACGCTTCCGGATCGCTGGCCATTTGTTCGCCTTCCTTCGTCGTGTGTACACGTACACGAGAGGGAGAGAGAAGGCACGGTGGCGTAAACGAGGCGTAAGACACGGGCCGATCACGCGAATCGTGCCACGAACCGTAAACAGAGGAACACATAGACGGGACGACGACGTTTCTAGAGAAAAACATTGCGAGCGAAACGAGGTACGGGTCCCTATTGTCCTCCCCCTTTCTTCCCTTTTATCTCCGCCACCGAGTTTCTACCTCCTGCACTCGAGCTCAAAGTCGTAAACGTATTTTAGTGCCGGCACCTCCATAGTGTCCCGTTTACGAGATAAACTCGTGCTATGGTATTGGTTATATGCTTGGGAAATATCATAACCATTGGAGGAAGCTATATTCTTATTCAAAATTTTTGACATTGGTGCACTATTTTTATTATAGTAGTTCTATAGCAATAGATTTGTGCAACCTTGGAGTCTGTTGCAAGCGAATAATAGATGTGCCAAATAATAAGAAATGAAATAAGAATATCGTTTTAAGATTTGACTTTTAAACAAGACTGCGGATTTTGATCCTTTGCATATTTTTTCATAAATAATGGCTCATGAAAGTATTCGAACATTTTTTTTTTTGATATAATATTTTTGAACAATTTTTTATTTTTTAATAAAACTTCGCAAAACACAATTAATTAAATAAATCATGAAAAAAATCATGAAATTAAGTTTTTAATGAATTTTTTATTTTTTGAAATAAAACCGCAAATTTTTAAATTTAAAAATGTTCAAGATTTAGTGTTTTATCATATGTATAAAAAAAATTTAATGTACAAATATTCATTAAAATCAGAATTTTAGACAAATTTTTGTGTAAAATAGTGTTCGAATATTTTATTAATTAAGTCACTGAATGTGAATATGTTATATATTTTGATATTAATTTATTTAATATATTCAAATTAATATATTCTTTTGATATTAATTTTATTCTTATGATTAATATTATAAACATAAATTTAATTGTATTTTGAATAAAACTTCTAATTACGACATAATATTACTGAACAAGTTTTAAATAGTTTATCCAGGTTAAATAGGTTATCCATAGTTTATAGAAAAAGCAAGAAAGTGACTTATATAATGCTTTTTTTCAGTTTTCAATTTTTTCAAAGAGAATATTTTTATAGATAAACTTTTATAGATAATATTATTAATATTACGCAAATATTTATAGTTTAGCATATATTTTGAAAAATATGATATTTTTTTAAATATCAATTAGATATGAAGTTGATTTAGCTGTATAAAAATCCGCAATCTAATTAAAAACTTGAAGTCAATAACAGATATAAGTAAATAGTAGATGTATGAAATAACAAGATTCTTTTAACAGGAAATTTTGATGGAAAATTTTAATTTCAATCTTTAATAAAAAAAATTAGATACTGAGACAAAAATAATATAATATTCAACAAGTAATTCAATAAATAATCATTGGATTCTGATGAAATCAAAAAATACAAATATTTATAAATGGATTCTTAAACTGGATGGATTCCTCTTCTTCTAATAAACTGTCATTTTGTATGTGATTATCGATTATCGACAAATTTTACCATTGTCTGGTAAAGATAAGATAAAAATAGAATTTCATGTCTCTGGTAAATGTAGTAGCCGTTATATATTTTTTCATTCCGTAAAGTGAGTAACGTAATACTAAAATTTAACGTCGTAATTGTTCTTCGCTTGTAATCGATACTTTAATTTAAACTTCGATTTCTAACATCCGATTTGCACAGAGGTGAACGAACCTATGAAAGAATAGCAATAAGGATTCCGAATACCCTTAAAGTGAAGCGATTAATTTCGCAGTGAAATAGTATACTATAAATTTTTTAAACGCTTGGATTCTCGATTCTTCTTTATTTCTCGCTGACTGTCGTTATTCTTTGTAGATAAGATATGCTTGCATTCGGTCTCGAATTGATTACGAATAAATAAATAACATAACTAACATTCATTAACGGAAGTTTTTATGAAATATTTTTTTTTACTCATAATTTTTTCGAAAGAAATTGAAATGAAAGAAATATTTAGCAAAATATAAAACAAATTTGTAGTATTGCGAATATTATAAACTTCTTAAAAAAATTAAGAATTAATTTATTTATCTACTCATATTGTTTCATAAAGAAAAATTTAATACTTCTAACATTCGTAATTTTTTATATCATATTGAATATAACTTTTTATAATAAAAATATACAAATTACACCGCAATAAATACACCGAATAGTCAATTTTTATATTTTGATAAAAGAATTATTGCAATAATTTATGCAGGTAAAAAAATTTGAATTTTATCTGAAAAAATATATTGGTTTTATTAATCTCTTTTTCTAATTTTTAAAAAATAATTTTATTATCCAGTAATCGAGTTATTTATTTTAACGTGACATCGAAACATTGATATTTAAATTTCTTCAAATACTAAGATTTTCAATTTCTATTTCATTAATCGTTTTTCCAAGAAAATTCGAATTCCTTGATAGATAAGATCATTCTAGAGTTCAAACTTAATAATGCATAAATACGTAATGTAACACTTAAATATTTTTCAAACTCTCGATCCCTTTTCTTTTTTCTCTAACTATTATTGCTCATGTTATCAACAACGTAAAATAAGAATGAAATTTCGTATCCTGTATAGATAAGCTCGCATCCAGTCCCAAGTTACGAGCTTACACCGATTAAATATGGTACAAAAGATATCTTTGGACAAAATATTCGCCTCTCTTCGATTCTCTTTCGCGACCACGCGTTCCTATTCTTGGATCCGCGGAATCGCGATTGTACGCAGCAGATGTGCGAATATCGTATTTAAAAGAGAAACGTGGAACAAGGTCTAAAGAAACCTAGTCTAAGCATTCGCAAACTACGTTGGAGCGATCGGTAGTGTCTAAAATAGCAACTGCGGACTAACGAGCTATCGCTAAGTGGCTACGCGAGCGTAATAACTGAAAGGAATCACGTACAACATTTAAAAAACCGTGTCAGTCTAACTCCACTACGCTATTGTCAGGGTGAAAAAAGTAACACATGTATCCACAATATTTGCCTGGTAACGATAAATAACGACAACAATAATATAATAGTAACAAGTAAGTAGTAGTACAAAGAATCATATATGTAAAGGTGGTTTCTTTGGAAACGAACTCAGGTCCACATGCAAAAAAAAGATAACTTCTTAATTCGGATTGACCGATCGAAAAGATAGAGAGAACGAGAGACGTGGATGGCTTAGTAAGTCGTACCTCGTGTCGCCGTGTTCCTCCGCACCATTCCGGTGGGGGCGTAGGTCCTGCCTCGGTTTGAGGACAGGGGTCAGCCCCCATTTCTCGATGAACTCGGTGCGGGAAATCTTGGCGCTTCGCGGCGGTTACGAGAGGGGGCGGATCCCCCTCCCGAGCCCCATGCCCCCGGAGAGCGGTGCACCCCCGCACAACACGCACCCGACGATGCTTCCTCTCCACTCCTCTCCACTGCGTTCTCCTACTCTCCTTCGTTCTCCTCCTTCTCCTTCACCTTCTCCTCTTGCTCCTGCTTCTCCTCCTCCTCCTCTTCGTTCTCCTTCTCCGCACACCACTACCACACCGACTCTCTCCAAAACCCAACCCCGTAGTACACGTCGTTGAGTAGAACCAAGGCAGATCTTCGCTCCTCTCGAGTTCTCTCCCTTGCCTTTTCCTCCCTACTTCTCACCCTTTCTTCCTTTATTTTCCACCCCCACCAACCCTCTTGTCCCTCGCACACCCTGTTCTCTTTATCTCTCTCTCTCTCTCGTTCGATTTTCTCTCTGTTTCGCTCTTTCTCTCGCTCTCTCTCGCTCACTCGCTCTCGTTCTATCCCGACTTTGTCTCCTCTCTTTCGCACCAATACGAACGGACACCGACACGAGACCGAGACCACCACGAGGAACCAAGCACGAGCACTACCAAAAACGATCACTGTGGACGCGAACACCGATGATCAGCGACGCTAAGAGGCAGCACCAGCAGCGCAGTCAGTAGCGGCAGCAGCGCACAACACACAGCCACCTATCAAAATGGCTGCTCGCTTTCTCTTTCCTTTCTCTTTTTCTCTTCTTCTTCCTTCCTTCCTCCTTCTATTTCCTCTTATTATCAACCCCTTCGTGAAATCTGTGTTAACGTCTTTCTGCTCTTCTCCCTTCCACACGATCGCAATGCGCTCTCTTTCTTCTTCTCTTCCTTGTACCACGCTTTCTTTTCTCTCTCTCTCTCTCTCTCTCTCTCTCTCTTTCTCTCACTCTCTCTCTTTCTCTCCTCGCCTCTCCAATCTCCTTTCCGTTTACATCTTCATTCGCACCCCGTTCGTTCCTCTGCCTTTAACGTTCGTCCACTCGCTCTATTAATATCTGTCACCCTTCTTTCACCAGCGCACTCGCACGCTCGCACCTTACGCACCCTTTTCGCTCGATCCTCCCTTTCCCCTACATGCGTTCTCTTTATCGGTGCGCACCAGTTCGCATCTCGATCCGAGGAAAAGAAGAGCAGCGGATTCTCATTGTCGGCGGGGAGGAGGGTTACGAAAAGAAAGAGAAAGAAATGTGGCGCAGCAAAGACGACGTACAGGAACTGTTAACTGACGCGGTACGTTCCGTCACTTTGGCGCATCGTTCACACTCGCGATCACTGACGGTGTCGGTCGACGAGCGGAACGAAATCAACGACGACGAACGAAGGTACGAGAGTTGAGAGGCGGGCCGAGCACGGTGGCAGCCACGGCGCACGAGCCATCGAGGATCCGTTTCGACGCGTAACTACACGGCCAGCCGGACGAGAATCGAGTCGTCAAGGACGACAACGCCTTCGGTCACGGGGACGACCACGACGGTCACGACGACGACAACGACGACGAGTTACGGAAAGATGGGAACGTAGGCCGCGACACGCCGCGTCTCGTCGACGCACCAGCGCGGAAAATCTCGATCAAACGGTTGATCGTGGCCGGCCGACTGGAGCGCCTCCACCGGGAGGCACCTATCATCTGAACGCACTGTTCAGTACACTGACACACTGCGATCTTTCCTCACGCTCCTTTCCTTCCTTCCTTCCTTCCTTCCTTCGTGCCTCCTTCCTGTTTTCTTTCTCGCTCGCCGTTTTGGATCACGACACACGTACAGCTCCGTATGCATGTATGTGTGCGCCCGTGTCCTCCGTTCGCGCCTGCTCCCTTTCGCTCTCGACCTCGCTCGCACGCGCGCCTCACACCCGACCACGAGGACCACAGGCCGACCGAACAGAGTAGTTTTCCGTTCCACCTTTGCGCTACGCCGACGAGAACTCGTCTGAGAAAGCTGACGCTTCACCTTCCGCACGCTTGCTCGCTCTTTTCCTCCCTCTCTTGCCCCTCCCCCTCCCTTCACCCTTCCCCTCTATCCATCTCTCGCTCCTTCTCCCTCTTCTCCAATCCGATTCTCTCTGTTGCTCCGTGTGGAGAGGATGCCGGTGGAGGATACATGGTGGAAATTGGAGGTGGACCTCGCTACCGTGACACGGTGGTGGCAACGGTGGTGCTACCAGTGGTGTTGGTAGAGCTGAGAAGAAATATATCGCGAATGGAAGGCGGTGTCGTAAGAAAAGTTCGCTCTAGGCGCCACAGCCGCATCCGTTATGCCTACTTTTACGTCGACCGCCGTTTCTTTTTTCTTCTCTCTCTCTCTCTCTTTCTCTCTCTTTCCGTTATGCGCGGTTTCCCCTTCTCTTCCTTCTCCCCACCAACTGCTTACAAACCTGCGCTCTTCCACAAATATCCCTTTCCCACTCTCGCTCAACGACTCTCACTTTTTCACCTGCGCCTCTCCCTCCCTCCCACCCTCTCTCTCTCTCTCTCTCTCTCTCTCCCACCTCACTTGTTCGTCCCAATCGTCACGCTCCCCACCACGATCACCAGCCAGCGTTTCTCTCTCTCTTTCTCACCCATCTGACAGGCTGTTCGCGTATCTCTCTCCTTCTTCCCTTCGTCTCCAGCTGCCGCGCCGTCTCGCTCCGCGAGATTTTCTCCGTTTCGCCTATATCGCTTCACGACCGTTCATCGCACGCGTTCTCTTTCGTGCCACCCTCTATTTCCCTTCGTCTCGTCACTCTCTTGTTCTCATACGCGTAGTTGCGGCGTAACATACCACTCGCGCCATATAATCGAGCTTTGCGCGTTTTCGAGGCGAGACTTTGTTCCAATGCCAATTATGCATTTTTCTATTTTTCGTACGTTTCTCGTTCCTTCTGTGTGTTTTTTCGTCTTTTATTTTCTGCGCCTTATTTCATAGAACGGAGAATAAATATATCGATACACGATATGCACCTGCGACGAGGTACCTATCACTGCCAAGCTATTCCGATCGGATTACACGATAAGCCGCCACGGTCGAGGAACAACTAGGGTGCGATTGATCACTGTGTTTTGTTCTGCTGTTGAATATATCTTTGATGTACCTGGATTAACTTAGGGGAAAGAAAAATTGGAGAAATAGTTGTTTTCCATGTGATTTATCCTATTATTTCCTGTTTTCTTATTAATGAATGATTTGTGTAACTTTGTTAAGAATCATATTAATCAAAGATCGTTTTAATTTAAATAATTTAATACGTTTTTCTCATTGATAATCAGAATTAAAATTAATTACAATTAAAATAATTAATTAATTGTTATTAATTTTTTATATATCAATGACAAAAATATTTATTTTTCTTTCAAAAACTTTATCAATATTACCAGTAATTTTACAATTGTTATGTTGAATTTCAAATTCTGAAAAGGATTCGATATTTAAGTATAATTCATAGAATTCATTATAGTAATACAATTAAAAACACTATTCATATTTGTTGCACTTAGTTTTAAATTAACATACTAAAAGTATTATACTAAATTCCGAAAATCTGAATGGTTTTACATTACATTATTTGTGAAGATTCAACTAATATCTTCAACGCATCTGAAATAGAACGAGAAATTCTTATTCAAATCTTGAAATATCTGTCTAAAAGTTGTATAAGAGAAATACTTGGCAATTTTCCTATTTAACCCTTCAAAGAAAGACTAAAAATACAAGTGCAATAATTCCTTCAATAAGTTCTGATAATCATTTCTGATGATAAGATTATTCACTATGCTCTTCCTTAAAATTACATAAGAGAAATATTCTATAATTTTCCTATTTCCTTTTAAACGAATATTGTAATAGTTTCCGCAATTCATTATGTATCTGTTTGAGAATTACATAAGAGGAATATTAAAAAATTATTCTACTTGATTCTCCAGAATAAAAAGATAAAATTTATTAATCTTCAAAATAGTTATAATTATGCATTATAACAACATCCTATTTTCTTACAAAATCTTTAATGTATCTGATTTACTTTAAGACGAGAAGTGCTTATTAATATATTGATATATGTATGAAGCTTCAAAATATCAATATATAACGATTTAATAAGAAGATATTTTCCAAAAATAATGACAATGTCTACATAAGAATAATTTTTGAAAATTTTCCAATTTAATCTTTCAAAAAACTAAATATGCAAATGCAATAATTTCTGCTATCACTATATTTCTTTTTATTGAAGATTTTTATCTTTAATTCAACTATATTATCATAATATAGTCAGATTGATTATTATGTCAAAATCAATTCTATTTGAGAATTGCACAAAAGAATGACTGACATAACAAAAATGCAAAAATCTTCTCAATAATTACTCATAGTTGCCTTTTTCTTGAACATATATTAAAAGTACCCATCTAAAAATCAATTCTATCTGAAAATTACATAAGAGGAATACCATTCAAAAGTTCTCTCAATAATTTTAATTTTCTCTTTCCATTGATTTTGTATGATTTTGTATTCTTATCCAAAAATTGCAACAAAAATTCCCTCGGTAATCGCATTTCTTATTAAACGTACATTCAAAAATCAAAGATGAAATTCTATTTGAAAGAATCAAAAATTACACAGAAGAAGGATATCATTCAAAACTTCTTTACATATTTCAAAAGTCCATCCATCTAAAAATTACATAAGAATAACACCATACAAAAAGAATAACAATAAATAACCACAGATACCATAATCCCATAATATTAGCCCTTAAACGAGGCACGAAATCGTGAAATCGGCCATGCCTCTCGATCAGATTGTCCCCGTAGGGAGAGACATCCACGACTTAATCCGGCATCGTGGGGAGCACGAGGTTTCGACTATCGGCACGAGGAGATCAATGGCTATTGCGTAATCATGCCGGGCAACGAGGTGTACCCACCCCCTCGAGCATCCTCGCGACCCCACCTCGGCCCACAGCCCCAGTTCACGGTCCTCCTCCTCTCCCCCCTCTGCGGATAAGGCAGACCGTTGGTCGCGCACGAGAGACGGTCTACGCTCGGGCAAAAACTCGAACCGCCTGTACGACGACGATAAATCGGCCGCGGGCCATACGTGCGCCCCCAGACACGAGAGTTTCGACCGAAACCAAGAACGCAGCAACGTCCTCGTATCCTCTCGCCGACCATGCGCCATTTGTCCCCCCCCTCTCCGCGCGCGCGCGCGCGCGCACATACCGTCGGCTTAGTCCGCCACCGTGTTCCCTTTCTCTCCTTTCCCGCTGTCTGACTTTTTTCCCATTGCACCACTTAATCTTGCGCCCCGATCCTTTTCCTCCTGCCCGATCGCTCTTCCTCTGGAGGGAGGACTTTGCCAGTCGTTTTGATCGATAATAGTCGCGACGCGGTTAAGATGTTTGCGTGTGTGTATGTATGTATGTATGTTTTTCCCTTTAGGGAATTTTTTGGAAATTTCGAGGATGAAGAATTGGTTGTTTGGAGAGAATCGAGAATTGTTTCCTTTTTTCTCGAGATCTTTTTTTTTTTTATAAGTGCCGAATAAACAGCGATTTTTCCTTCTTTTGATAATTATATATGCGATAAGGAATATTCGTTTTTGAATTATTAATTGCGATTTTTGTTTTTTGTTTTTTTTTTTTTATGTATATATATATATATGTATATATATATATATTTTTTTTTCGTTATTTGAATTGAAATCGATCGAGTGAAAAGTAATAAATATTTGTACGTGTAATAGGATATGTTAGAATTTAATATCTATGGAAAGAAAATTCGTTTGATAAAAATTGCACACGATATGATCGATGAAATATTCGCGAATATTTCTAAAATTTGAATACTAAATTACTAACTTTTTAAGAATCCATTTGTCGTTTCATTATAATTTAATTCTATTTTAAACAGATACATTTAGCTATAGTGTTCATCAAATATTTTCGTCATCTTTTGGATTTTAATTACGCATATATATATATATATATATATAAAATAGAATTATATATTCAGTAGTTAACAAGTTAAATATAATATTTCGTCCAATGAAAATATTAGTGAGATATTAAAAACTTGTCGAAGCAAATATGGAATATTTAATATTTACCTATGATCACGATAAATCTTTGATATTTTTCCGCCTTTCTACAGATATTTATGCAAATTTAAATTTTTATCGATTATAACAAAAAACAAGAAATTTAAATAGAGAATAAATAAATAAATCTAAATATTTATTTTAAATATCACGAATATATATGAATACTATATTTTGCATATCATGTGCATTCTATAAACTTTTGTTATCTAACTATAATTTCCTGTATCTTCACAAAGATGGATTGATTTAAAATAAAAACGTTTTTTTACGAATAATCACAAATAAAACTACAACACCTAGAAACTATTTTTCGACCTTCTAGGAGGTCGCAACCTTTGGATTGAGAAACACTGGTGTGTTGTAAGAAGTTGTTCCAGATGTCCTGCTTGAAAAGAGGATTAAAATTCCGATCTCTTAACCTAGATTCGAATCGTTGACTAAAACTTTTCGTTTTCGTTTAACAATGACGAAAGAAATTATAAAAAGAAATGAAACGAATATAGAGAAGAAATATTGTGTTCTGTAACACGTATCCGCTAATTTAAATCACACTAATTTAAGTCACAGATTTTGAAAGATATTAAGAGATCTACTCGAAAAAGCAAATTAAGAATGTATAACATTCTGTTCGATATTTTCGTTCATTACTATGATGAAATACAATAAAGTTGTACTATTATCATGGATAGAAACATTATATTAGTTCTGCTATCGAGAAACTAATTGTATGGATTAGCAAAGTTTCTTGTCTCGAAATTAATATTTATAATTTTAATCATAAGTCGAAATCGAATAATCGAAAAATAGTTTTTCTTATAATATAATATAATAGAGAAATGTAAGCATTGATATTCAAATAGAAATATAATTATATAGCATATTTATTCGTAATATCATAATATGTAATGCAATCTTATTCATCTTTGTATATTTAATTATTATTAGATTAGTAATTCTAGCTTTAAAAAATAAAATTATTGTATTGCTTATATAATTTTGTAAATAAATAATTTCTTTTAAAAATCATAGAAAGCATTTGGGGATCAAGATCACATTTATAATATTAAGAAATATCAATATATCTATTATATAAGTATTTTTGCAAAAAACAAATTAAATTGATTTTAAAAAATAATTTTATATTATCAATATACTACATAACAATAGTTTTTTAAAAAAACAACTCGAATCATACATACATGATAACACAATAAAAAAAATCATGAATCATAATTTACATGAGATTATTTACCAAAATATTAATTTAAAAAAATAAAATTCTCATACGTATATCTTACGAATCTTGTGAAAAGAATAAATCCTACGATTATATAAGTAATAAAAAAAATATAGATTTATATAATTTTTCATAAAACGTATAATGCTGATTAATAAAAAAGTGGTTCATAAGATGTCTCAGTTTGCAATCGTTTCCTTTTTTCGATTCCTTTTCGCTCGTCAATCCGGACCATCGATTGCGTTGAAATTACGTAGTCCGCAATCGGTCTTTTGTCCTTTGACTTCCAAGTAGTCGCGCGAACAACACGCGCCTCAAAGAGTCACGAAGCGGGTCGGCAATCAAAGAGTTCATCTGCGACTTGCCGCGAGACTGTTATTTCTCACAAATAAAAGGAAGTGGGAGCGGGAGAAGCGAAGAAATGAAAGAAACAAGAGACAAGACGATTTGAAAGTTTGTTGTTGAAAAAGTTTGATGATTCGATGGTTTTATTAATTTTTATAATAATTGTGGGGAATTATAAAGTATCTGAAGTATTTGTTCACGAAACATTTTTTACTTCAATAATAGATGCAGAGTTATTTTTATTTTCATTTCTTGAAATTGGTTAAACGAAATTTTGCAAAGGATTCAATAGTTTGATCAGTTTGAGAACAAGAAATAACAGTCGATAAAGAATTAATAAAGAATGTAATAAAGAATTAAATAAAGCTTTGGTGAAGTATTTTTTATAATTAAAATTAAATAATAAATTTTAATTTGAAAAATTATTTGTGAACACCTAAATGCTCTTTTCTATTTCATTGACGTTTATTGTTTTTTATTCTCACTAAGCAAAAGTATACCAAATCCTCAAACATCTTCTCGTAGAAATGATACAGTCTCAACATAAATCTATTATCAAATTATTTTAATAAAAGTTGAATGATTATTTTCAGATCTTATATAATAATAAAGTTGAAATTTAATTTATTATTTAACTAAAATTGACCATTTTCCTTATTCTTTCAAATTTTTTATCTCTAAATATCTTTGAATTGTAACAAAATATAATATATGGTCTTAAGGGAATCTCTACAGAGTTCTTGTACTAGTTGATCCCCATATAAAACTTATTTATTGTACTTGATTATTTATTCTAAATGTATGCCCAAGAATCATCCCATTAGATTCAAATAAAATGAAATTAAACCTAAATGATGTCATTCAACTAACAAATAATACAATAGCACTTAAATTTTTTCAAATATTCTCGAATCCTCTTCGTCTTTCATTAGTAAATGAAATTAATCACGTGACGAATATATATACTCTATCATTATAATTATATCCAATATTTATTACGCTTATTATTTGATCATTCAGATGTTTTATGCAACACAAGATCAAACATATAGTGAAAATATACGATTTCTCTTCTTTATATTTATATTTCATTACTTTACATTTTACCGGTTCGTCGCAACGGTCCTCGGTTTTTTCCCGCCTTGCACGGTCTCTACGCTTGCATCGATTTACAAGATGGAGTGCGATATAGTGACGACCAGGTAATGTTAGGCCACGTAGGCCAAGTGATGTTTGCAACGGCACGATACTTCGCAGTTCGTGTTAACGAGTAAGAGGTATCGGCGCTAAATATTCATGTCGGATTATGAATGAGAGGCTCACACGTGTGCACCACTCTAAACTCTGCCTCGTACTACCTGCCACGCCATCTACGTACATATTTCCCCACCAACACGATAGGTTAAAAGTGGCCGAGCAGGTATTAATACCTGACGATTTTCTCGTAAGTGAGCTTCGCTTGGGAATTCGGATCGAACAATTCATTGATCCTGATCCTATTTTTGCATTCCTCCGTGTGTATTTTCGTGGTTCGTTACATTTTCAGAGACGCGGAGTCAACGATACGAATCGGACGATGCAAAGCGTACGAACAAGGATGCAAATAGGCGAAGAAGAGAGAGGCAAGCGAGCAAGCGTTAAGCGGCCTACACACTGCTGAGACACTGTTGCAATACACGTATTGACCTTTTGGTGTCACGACGGAAGTGTGTGTTGATTAGTACATGGATGTATCAGGCAACAATTTGTGTTTATACAGGAATTAGTATTCCATAGGAGACGATATGTGTATTATGATATGTTTAGATAGGCTTATATTTCTTGAATGATTTTATTATTATTGTTTATTTATATCAAAATAAAGGAATACGTCTTAATGATATGGATGTTAATTTATTGTATGTTGGATATAGCAAGCGCAATATATTTACGTTTGAATTAGTTTAGTTGATAGGGTATCGTGTCATCTCTTTTGATGTATCGACAAAAATTTGACAGTTGTGTACCTTTGAATCATATTTTGATAGACAATGATGCATCACGATGCAACATTTCTGTCCACATTGATACACAACGATGACACATTGCAAATATAGATTCAGATAAGATAAGTATTATTTTAGATGTAGTTCAAGTATTTTAAAATAATTATTTTTTGAACTAGATATAATTTAAAATAATCTTTTAAGATTTTAAGAATCTTAAAGAAGATATCATAGGTTACTATTTAAAGTGGATACGTTAAAAAATAGTCACTTGTTAAGATATCTTATTTTTAGTAAAGCACCCTAGAAAGATACTTATCTTTATTAACGTGTCTTTAGGCAGATACTTTAAGAAGATTCACTTTTTAAGATACTTTTAGATAGGGCCCATTCTTTAAGATGCCTTTAAAATAATAGTAGACCATTAAAGTATTTATAAGTACTTATTTTTACTTAAAATACTTAGACAGATACTTGAAAGGATTTTATTTTTTAAAATACTTTAATAAAATCTCATTTTTAAAATGAGAATATTTTTAAAGAGATAAATATTTTGAAAGAGATTTTTTTTTATCTTTACAGAACTATGCCAATAGAATATTGAACAATAAGATATTCTACTAAGATATTTATTCCATATCATTAGCACATATTCAATCAAATGTTAGATCCATCTTTTCAGCTTGTGAGCCATTTTATTTAGAAAAGAAGCGAGTAAGAATCGAGAGATACACCATTTGAAGTGTATTGTAAAATTTTCATATCTCTAACCTTAACCAATTTTTTGAAGAATTTCTTGAAGTTTCAAAGAATTTCGCGTTGCTATTCTTCATTTAGATTACTGTATACTTCGTTTGCATCTTTATGTATTTTTATAAAAATTCCTCATAGATACGAATTAATCGACAATTTCCTCGAGAATTTATTTTAGAAATAATATTATCAGTGAGAATTACGTTCGTAAGAGAGAATATGTAAAATATAAAATAAATATTAAATGGTAAGAAAAATTTTTGATAACCAATATTTATATATTAAAAAATTACATAAAAAAGAATTAAGATAATTAAAAAAAAAAATATTCCGAAACACATCGTACTTAATTGCAAAAAAAAAAATAATAAATATACATGCAAAAATTATCATCGAGTTGCTTACTTTTCACAATTTCTCTTAAAACACGTTGTAAATATTTTTAAAACCGGCTTGCGATTTTAAATTTATACGGATAAAAATTCGCTTAAATCTACATTTTTTCGACTTAAATTTAAATCTCGAATTTGTATCAATATCATTGAATCAAAATTTTTATTTGAAGATCCGAGAAATATGAATCAACTAGAAACACTTCTGGGCGAAAATAGAAACGGAGTGTCCCTGAAGCATTTCCGGAAAGCCTCTATCCGACGAGCGAGGCATTTTCCAATCGATAGCGTAACAAAAACAACTTCGAACTCGGCCTAACGATCGGTGACGCTTAATTAATCCCCGGCAAACGTTTCCCAGCCCCTCCTCCACCCTTCCCCCTGTATAACGAGTTTCCCCACCGCGTTCGAGGTTCATTCATCGAATAAGAGAAAAAAAAAGGAGGAGGAGGAGGAGGAGGAGGAGGAAGAAGAAAAGAAGAAAAGAAGAAAAGAAGAAAAGAGCGGTGCAGCTGGTAAACGGGTGGAAATCAATGTCGGCGCCCTATTGATCGCGGGGATGGTTCGATCGTTGCTCGGTCATTGGAATTCGTCCGTTCCTCCTTCGTGACTTCCATGACACCCATCGTGCGCCGACCTAGATCGCGGCACGACGTACCACGTTTCGCGTAGACGAACCCTATACCCTCTCCGCGAAACTTCTCGTCGGCCGGAAGGAAGGAAGTGGAATAGCATGTGGCAGCATTGCGGTGTAACGGCATTGATCTCACTTTCTCTTTCTCCCTCTTTCTCCCTCGTTCCTTGTTCGGAGGAAGGAACTGAATGGCGAGATTACGCCACCTGCGTAATCTTCGTCCACTTCTCTCTTATATTTATTATATTCTCTCTTTCTTTCATTCATTTTTTTTTTTTTTAACACGGATGCTAATGTTTTGATGTGGATTTAAATTTTACTAAAAATTGTACTGTTTTTGTTATAATTGCGATTCTTTTTGATCCAATTTTATATATTAAGTTATAAAACGTTATGTATTATAATGGTGGTTTGCATTTCAAGAGATTAAAACCCGGACAATTTGCAAGGGAGGAGTCGAAACTCGCGTTGGAATTTCGTCCCAGTGTGAGATGAATAGAAAGATAAAGCGAAGTGGGGAGAGTGTAACCGTTTTAAGTTTATTTGGTAATTAGGATCTATTAGGATTATGCAAATATTTCTGAAATTAGATTAGTAAAATTATTGACATTAGAGAAGGAATAATAAAATCGTTTTGTAAAAGAATGTAAATGCAATTTCTTTCTTACTTATTAGTAAAAAAAAGAATTTTTAACATGTCAGATTTCTGTCAACGTAATTAGAGATAGATTTATTTCATTCTATTTTATTTAATTTTAATAATTAACATTTCAATGCTTTATAACTTGGCATTAAAATTATTAAAACGAATTGATGGGTACAATTAAATGTGTTAATTTTTATTAATTATAGAAACATATAATTGCGTATCCTTATATAAATAAATAAATAAATAAATAAAAAAATATCAATATCAATCGAATATCATCTCCGACATAAATAAATAAATAACAAGTTTTTACAATTTATCGTATCCCGTGAAATTCGATTACCATCCCTGTCTCCCTTTTCTCTCTCTCTTTCTCTCTCTCTCTCTGTTTTTCTTCCCTGTAGCTACAATTATCCTCGTTCCCCTTCGAGGCGTTTACCCTTATTCTCTCAAACCCCTATTCACACACACCGCAACTTGTACCGTCTTCCCAGTTACGTTTCCAATGTTTTATCAGTCGCGCGCAATCCACCCCCTCCCTCCCCTCCCACCTCTCCATTTTCTCTTTCTACGTGACCTGGCTAACGCTCTTCTTCCGCTCTGCTCCTCTTTCTTTATTTCCTTTCTTTCGCTTTATGCAAATCCCTCCTGGCAATCCCCCTCTACATTGCCTCCCCTCCCCTCTCCTCCTTTTTATCTCATCCCCCTCCTCTTCCGCCCCTTGTCCCCATGCGTGTTTCTTCCGCTATAATTCAAGTCTTCTCTTCCCCCTCCCTCTCGCACCTGTACGAGACGCCCCCTCTACGCTGTTCGCGCTTTCAATCCCTCTCTCTCTCTCTCTTTCTCGCTCTCTCGCTCTCTCGCTCTGCCGCCTTGTAACCTTTCCTTGTCTCTCCCCACTCCCGGGCAGTCCAACACGAGGTTGGATCCGCTCTTCGTCGCACTAACCGCACGCAATCAATACATCCCTCTCTCCGCCGTTCCTTCCATAAGAGACCACCAGCCATTCCCCGCCGAGAGCTACTCTTGATCCTGGCCCTCCATCGAGAATTCTCCCTCCAATTTTTTCCTTCTCTCTTTCTTTTCTTTCTCGTTTGTTTTCGATCTCGTCTTTTTTTTTTT
>NW_025221798.1:254394-266156 GCF_014066325.1 Apis laboriosa
TCTCTCTCTCTCTCTCTCTCTCTCTCTCTCTCTCTCTCTCTCTCTCTCGTTTGGGCCGTTCGTTTTCCACTACACTCAGCTACATCAGCTGATCCAGCACTTTAGTGGGAAAACGCCGCGCCCTAGCACCATAACGTACAAGGTCAGTAGTCATCTTGGAGAAGAGGCGGACTATGGACGGGGTTGTACTACTCGCGCGGAGTATTATTGTGTGTTAATATGGATGGTGTTGTTGCAAGCATTTCACTTTCTTTCCCTCTCTTTTTCTTTTTTTTTTTTTTTCTTCTTTACCTTTCGAGAGGAATTTTATCGTATAAAGTTACGTGTTAAATGTTTTAAATTCATATTCAGCAATTTAATTCGTTAAATAAAAGTATCGTATGTTTGGTTGTAGATTTTTGATACGATGGAAAATCGTATATTAATTAAAATATGATTGTTAGATCGACGAATTTTTTACTTAAAATAATTTAAATATTTTTTGTTTTCAAAATGATACTGTTAAAATAAAAATTAAAAAATACGTTTAAGAATGTTTAAGAAGAATGACAAATTATAGTTAAAACTTTAAAGATATTTGAATAATTTTACAAAAACTATCTTTTCTCAAAAAGAAATTAGAAAGAAATTTTAATATTCTCGTTCCATTCTATAATACAAATATTTTTTTTTTCCTAATTTTCAAAATCTTATATTTCATTAAAATTTATGATTTATGTCGAAAAGCAAATAATTGATAAAAGTAACAATATAAATTATTCGATAAAAAATATTATTGTTTTTTTATATAAAAATATAGAAACTAATTAAATATCGATCAGGAGTCGAAGAATCTATTAGAAAGTTTTTAATTATAAATTAAATATTTCTTACAACAATATTTCTTAAATTTAATAATTTATACAAATATCTCACTTTTTCTCACTTATTATTCCAACTATTCTTTTAAACAAAAAAATATTATACAATATTAATTTAATTAATAACTTTTTTTATTACTTTTCAATAATAATAACCAAACATAACCATACATAATTTTCGTATAAAAATTTATCCTGAATTATCGTATATAATTTTCGATTAATCTTCGAACAAAGAAGATAAGATCGAGATGTAACAAAACAAGTTAAGAGCCAAGATAAGTAGAAGTAACTCGACGTGAAAATCTCGCGATACAGATATACACACGTGACAAGAAGTGCAAGAAAGAAGAACTGTTTTCACGAATGAAACGAATATCTTCCGAAACCGAGAGAACTAATGGACGATACTGGATAAACTTCGATAGTTTACTTCAAAACTTTCACGAGACTAAAAATCTTTAACAAGATCCGATCGCTTCCAGACTTCTTTCTCAACTTTGATAAACCATAATTCTTCGACTCTTCGATCTATCCGTGATCCTACCAATTTTGCGTAGACCCTGAAGTATAGCGAAAACTTCTCGATAATCGAAGGTTCGAAATGTTTCGCGGGAAGAAGGGGGCGAGGAGAGAAACAGCCGAATCAAAGAGTTTATCGTTACCTTCCACGCCCCTGCTACAAATTGGCAAAGTTTCGTTTGAAATTCAGGTCGGCCACTTCCGTCCATCCCGTCTTCTTTCTCTATCGAGGTCGGAGACGTGGACGCGGACCTTACTACTTGCGCCACGGCTGTCGCGCCTTCTGTAAGTCTGTACTACTTCAATTCGATTTGTCACACGCGCATTATAATTTTTCTTGACGTTAGGATTAAATTTTTAACGATCGTGGGAAGAATTTATGATCTTTATTGATAACGGAGAAATTTTTCAAAGATCTTGAAAAGAACCTTTTTTCTTTTTTTTTATCAATCATTAATAATGGCGAAAAAATTTAACGCCCGATTATTTAAATTCCTTCAAAATCGAATTTTTGAATTCGATTGTAGAAAAAATTTTCTTTTGTTAATTATTAATTGTAGAAAATTTTTTTGTAGAATATTTTTTTTAAAATTGAATTTTTTAGAGAGTTTAGAAAAAATTCTTCTTTTTTTCTTTGCAATAGCGTGATGTACCAAAATTTGACTCCTATTTTACGCAGAAAAAATATATCGAGCATGAAAGCGTTAATTCAATCTCTAAATGTTTTTTCTATTACCAATAATAGTTTATGTGAAATCAAATGTGGTATAAAAGTAAAAAAAAAAAATAAAATATCTTAATTCAATTTAGTTTAATTCATTAGTTTATCCTGAAAATATCAACCTTGGCAATATATGTGGCAAACAAACGTCAGTTTTGGCCAATTATAAAAGCACGTGCAACTATAATAATTAAGAAAACGTGGAAAAGTTATAGTCGATATGATCGTAGAACGTGAGTAAGAATTCCCTTTCACGTGAAAAGAAGCGTTGAATAAAAAATCAGGATTAAAAGCGACATCGTCTCATCGTCTTCGTATTATTAAGATAATATGGTCTCTGACTCGTGAGAGTTCTTGGAATCTTTTCTTTTTTTCCATAGTGTCGCGAACTATTATTCTCACAAAATACTCAGAATTTAAACGTACAAAGTGCGGTTTAGTTTAAACAATACTACCTTCTCAATTATTCCTGACAAACGTTTCATGTTTTGTTACATGTTTGTGACAAAGAGAGATCACTTTTTTTTGAAAAGTTTTATTAAATTGGCTAATATATTTTCTCGCTTTTGTCAGTAGATGGCGTTAATAACGTTTTATACGAACTTTTCAAATAATTTTAAAGTTAAAATTTTTGATGTTGTTTGAGAGATAATCTATCCTTGAATAATAGGAGTATTGATACGGTGAAATATTTCATGCAGAAAGTAAATTAATTTATTTGCAATTAAACGATTCGTCATTTCACGGGATAAATTATTCGATTTCGATTAAAATAATTTTCTCAAATAAATTGCTCGATACTTTTACTTTTCCAAATATTAACTTGCTTCAAATTTTATTAATAAACATAGGACACATTGCTTATTAAATAATAAATTAAAATAATTTTTCTAAAACAAATTTCAAAATGTAAGATCAATTTTATCATTTTTCGTGATAAAATATGAATTTTAAAAAACTAATTAAACTCGATCAATATTTATATCTATTTTTATAATTATTAAAATTGCTTTCACTTACGAAGCACACGAAATTTTACAACTACACAAAACAAATATAAAAATTGAACAAGTGAGATTTATTTATTTCAATCAATTGATTCGGTTTAGCAAGCGAAAACAGAGCTAGATGGCAGCACGATAGTATGACAGACTCTCATTCTATACATATCTCATTTCATCGAATTTCAATCACAATTTATGACTTAAGAAATCAACATTTTTACCAAATATCGTATCTATTTTGATCCCTAGAACGAATATATCAACATACTTTAAATTTAAATTTAAAATCACTTAATAAATTCAAAAAATAAAATTAAAAGAAAAAGCGTTTGTTTCAACCGTCCAATTTCAAAACGTCAAACTCGCATCGCGTGCACCGCAGCGATCAATCGAATCTCTGGTAAACCGAAGCAAACTAATTCACAGTTCTGTTTCTGAAACAGATGTTCTACTTGGGATAAATTACGCGTTAACTGGGAATAAATTAATCAACGTTACAGAAATCAACGCATGGATGCATGAATTTGGCATTTCTGATTGGTTGTATCCGATGATTCGTTTCGATGAAGGAAGGAAGGTGAAAAGAAGGCATTGTTCCACATACGATACAATTATCACGATAGGATTCAACATCTCCTCGCCTCTCTCGCTTTCGAGGCGAAAGATCTTTATAAGGAAGACACAAAAAGAGAGGTGACACTTCCTGTTTTAATCACGTTTTAATCCTCCACTGCCCTGAGGCGCTATATTATTTAGGTTTGGTGAAGTTTAGAGATCTATGGGATGCATTAGATATAGTCGTGGAGGATAATTTTTGAAACGACCAACCAAGATTTTTATAGATCTGGATGTTTTGTATACGTTTTCTCGATTTTTAAAAACCTGATTCTTCGTGAGTGTTTCGTATAATAATATATCGATGAATGTATATATATATATCTTTAAATTTTAACAATTATATGAAAACTGTTATGAGATATTTTATTATAATTAATTATATAATTGAATTTGTGATAATTCTCTTCAATGTTTCTACGATTTCGAATGTATATTTCTTTAATTATGATTAATTAATAACTTGTTTACAATTACATCAATTATATCAAAATGCAACAGGATTTCAACTTCGTATCTTCTATTTTTCATTTATTTTAGATCTCTCGAAATAACGCTACAAGGAGGGCAAGGGAGAGACTACGTAAACTTCCTATTTTAATTACTCCTTGCTTAAATATGTTTTTTAAGCTAATTATCCGGGAGTTTATTAATTATTTTAATTTTATTGCTCCCTCGTGCAAAAACGACGAGTCAAACGAGACTTTTAGCAGAAAAATGCGATAATTTTAGTAATATCTGTTTAGCAATGAAAAGTGGAAATATCCAATTTGGATCCGCAGATCAAAACGGAGAAATTTAAACCTCGAAGACTGTTCAAATCATTTGTCTTTCTTTCTGAATTCTGAGGATTTGTAAAAAAAAAAAATAAAAGAAATTTAGAAAAAATATTAAAAAAGATACTAATTATAAAAATAACAATAATAATAAAAATAACATATATAATAATAAAAATAATAATAACATATATAAAATAAAAATAACATATATAATAATATAAATAATAATAATAAAAATAACAATAATAATAAAAAGAGATATACTTTCGCTCGATAATTAATAATTATTGATTCGACAAGTCTTCCTTTTTGACGAATTTTTCAAATTTGAAACTCTCTTTAATTTAAAAAGAAAAGTAAAAAAAAAAAAAGAAAAATAGTAAATAATTAAATATACAATTAAAAATGCCATTTTTCTTATGTAAAAGAAAGATAAAATCCGGATGTATATTATTGTACAAAACAATCCAAAATCTATAATAAATTATTTGTAATTACAACAATGAAAAAAATTTATATACAAAAATATTGATCGTGATTTATTTTTTACAATATCTACACAATAAATAAATATTCATATCATTATCTATTGAATTAATTAAATCAAAATATATTTATTTCATACAATTATAAAAATTTTAAACTACGAAAATGAAATATAGAACATGATAACAAAATCCTTTATTAACAAATAAAAATAAAGTCTTTACAATTATTCTAATAAACTTAATATTTATATCTTTACACCATTGCGACTATGTTTCATTAAATGATGAAAAACGAATCAGATTACCGAATATTTGAAAACTAATGCGAATTTCTATTCAAGCTACAAACATCCACAAATTTACAAACCCCTCGCTCGTAATACATCCATTTTCCAGACTTAATTTCAGATATTAAGCGAAAAGAAAAAAAAAAAAAAAAAAAAATATAAACGTCGAAAGACCAATTCCCATCGACCACCACCTCTTCATCCTTTTCGAATTTCGAAAAAGAGAAATCGTGTTCAACTTGTGACAAAAAAAAAAAAAAAAAAGAAAAAAAAGAAGAGAGAAAAGTGGAAATGGATTAATTGTTGGACAGAGGAGAGAATCGAAGAGGAAGTTGGGAAACTTGGGGATCGGCGACAAAGAGGGCGAGTTTTCCAATAAAGTCCCTCCCTCCTCCCTCCCCTCTCCCCCCCCTCCCTTCTCGGTGAAAGTTGGAAACCGGATCGATCGAGTTTTCTTACCATTCGCGATCCCGCGAAATTCCAAGACAGGAAAGTTAAGACAAGCCAATAAATATCGGTGTATGTGGGCCACCGAAATACATATAATCCGCAACGCGACGTGGAGCTAAGCCAACGACGCATCCGCAGCCTGGCCGCCCTATTTCAAATTATTTGGAAGTTTCAATACGAAAATTCGATTCTTTGCCGAATAATTCGGCCAATTCGACGAAAGATCCAATTCCAATTCTTCTCGCCATGCTATAATAATAATCGTTAAATGCACGATTATCGTTTATATTTGTATCTCAAAATATATTTGTGTCACGAAAATTCTCATTCCCTTTGGATTCATTTGTTATTCGAAATGAAGATAATTAAAAAAAAAAAAAAAAAAAAAAAAAAAAAGGAGTAACAAATATGCATGGAATAAAGTAAGAGATATTATTTATTGGGAATTTGTAATATGCTGGATATTTGTAAATATAAATTATAAAATTTGGTGCATGGGAAAAAAAATAAAGTTTCGTTCCAGATTGAAATAGAAGATAAGAAGTATTTAAAAATTTTTGGACAAATAAATTATTATCCAAGTAACGTTATTAATGAATAAACCAATATTATTTAAAATGGAATAATGCAGGAAATGGAAATTTTTATCAATTGCACAATTTATTAAAATTTTATCTCAGACGTAATGTCCGATCTTGGCTTATGAAACATATCCCTTCCAAAACAATTCGTTCTGATTTAGACGTTCTATTTTCCTCCCTGTATTCAACGATTTTATTAATGGCTTCAATTGTGCAAACTGTCGGGATTATTCGAAAACTTAGTCATAATATCTGAAATCGATTGAAATTTGAAGAATGGATTTTATAGATATTACAAATATAATATTCAATATTTTCACACAAATATAATACAAATATATATATATATATTATTTAATTATTCATTCATCTTTGTCACCATCGATCTTCATTCAAGAAAATTTGGACCCATAGAGTTTAAAATATAATAACAAAAAGTGTCAAAAAATTATCTCGTTTTCTTCTCGTTTTATTTGGAAAATCAAATGTGAATTATTTTTGAACAAACTTTTCACTTGTCTAATTATACCTTTGCTTATCCATTATAATTTTAATCAAGCATCTTACATTTATAAACAATTTATGAAAAACTCGAAATTTGTATTAATGTAAATCAAATTACGATTGAAAAAGATAGGCTAACGAGATAAACGAGATAATGGAAATATGGAAATGACAGGATTAAATTTTTAGAGAGAATGGAAAATTCTCTTTTTTATTATAAAGAAGACGAATATTAATCAGAATTTAACATCTGAACATGTAATCTTTCTCGAATCTAATTTCTTGGAGGGTATGAAAAAAACTTTCAATTGTACGAATTAATAGAAAGATAGACATTTTTAAAATAAATTATCCTATATACGAGATGATAAAGGAAAAATAATCCATATTTATTTCTGCCAAATTGGACAAATTCCAATTCAAAACTTTTTAATTTCTCAACTTGAACGTGTATCTTTTCTAATGTAACATATTCGACATCAATTTCCCCTGTAATTATAAGAAAAGAAAAATCCGTTTAAATCGTCGTAAGAGTATTCAGAAGACGTATCTTCTTTTGCAAAAATTTATAAAAATACAATTCATTCGAGCAAAATACGAAGTCGAAACAAAATGGAAGACATAGATTTAGGAGGAGAAAATTTGATGATTGAACCAACGAATAAAGTTAATTCCCTCGAATATTCAAGTTTATTTTATAATAAACAATTACTTTGATTTTTAACTGGTTAATTTTTCAAAAAACTTGATTGATGAATGGAAGGATCCAGGAATCCAATTCTCGAGGGAGTGAAAAAGTTTAACAGCGACGCTGCTATGCTGTTTCTATACACCAGAGAAGGTGGAGAGGAAACTGAGGTATTAAACTCATCTTGACAAAGCGCCACTATCAAGGGGACCTCGTGTCAAAGAAGACAATGGGAGGCGTACCGGTGGGTACTCTTACTGATTGATCTTACCAAGTGCTTTCCTCCTTTCGCCACGAGAACGCCCGCAAGATCCACATTCGGAGCAACAAGAGATTAAACGAGTCGAGATATCGAGGTGCAACTTGTTAAAAAACCCTCCCCCTCCCCCCTTTGGGGGGAACCCGATTCTTTATTGGCCCACCGTTTCTCGACCTGTCCCTCGTTGTTAGAATTGGTTTCTTATATACTTTTTTAGTAGAGCAACGTATGAGAAATTTATTCGAGAAATTTTTGAAGAAAAGAATTAAATATTACCTATTGAAATAATTTTCTAGTATATATTCTAACAATAGTATGAAATTTTAATATAAGTTAAGCATTGGCCAATTTTTATCTGTAAGGCTGTTTCCAAATTTGTATATTGATGTATTATTATATATATATATTTTAGGAAAAATGTCTCCTGAAAGTTAATGGATTTCTGAATGTGAATTTATTTAACAAAAAAATCATCAGAATTAAACAAATCTCTATATGAATTTACTTATTCATAAATTCTCGTTACAGCAATGTATATGTACATTGACTTTTTAATTTCTCAACTTGAACATGTATCTTTTCTGATGTAATATATTCAACATCAATTTCTCTTGTAATTATAAGGAAAAAGTAGTAATTATAAGAAAAGAATATGTGCATTGAATGTACATTGAATGTAACAATAACTAATTAATAAAAATGGAAGTACATATCCAGAATAAGATTCAATTATATTAGTATTACATTGCTTGGATCCAAAGCCATATCATTGAAATCCATTGATAATAATATGATTATTACGTTTCTTACATAATCAGTATTAAATTTTTTGAATTTTATTTGGATTCAATTACTCGAATCCATCGATCATTTGATTATCATTATAATTACTTGAGCATCCAATAATTATTCAAATTAATTGGATCCAATGTGTATCACTCGCATCCAATGATTATTTAATTACCACGTTATCATTTGAATTACCCTGGACCCAATAATTATTCGAATTAATTCGATCCAAGTACACAACAGTGATTGTTTGCATCCAGTGTAACATCACTCGAATGATTATTCTCATCGATTATTGTATCCAAGAATGGATTTCCACGAATGGATAAGGATAATATTCAAAGAATAATGGCAGAAAACCGATAAAAATTCCTCGATATTTTCCAAGCTCTCAAAGTTTTCAAAGGAGAGAAAAACCTAGGAGAAAATAATCCATCATCACGACACGAACTTTCTACTAGATATCCGCGCGATCTCTTTCCGCCATTTGTTCCTCGAATTAACGTTGGAATAGCCCCCACGTATAATGGAAACCTTCCACCCAGAGAGAGAGAGAGAGAGAGAGAGAATTGGAAATCTATTATTGGCCGCGTCTCGCAAATTACATTTGTCGATAATCATGCGTTATCCCGCGAATTGACTTTTGCCAATGCATTCGGCGTTTCCTATTGCCTCTCGGGCAACTGGCCTCCGCTCATACATTCGTAATATCTGCGGAGAGCATCTCTATTATTGGCTATCCTGAATTGAACACGCCTGATTGGGATATATTGCTTTCAAAATACGCCCTTACGATATCTCATTTAAGAAACTTTTCTCGAAAAAAAAAAAAAAAAAAAAAAAAATTAGAATCGAAATCTCTCTAATTCTTTTGAATAATTCTTGCTTCGTTCTGAGATTAATTTTTCCACTCGCTCAAAGGGATTTTGTTAATTTTTAATTGAAATTATGCACGAGTTCAATTAGTAATTTCGTTCTTGTTACAAATTGTTCTTTGAAATGTTTGAAATTAATTCAAGTTATTTTTTTTAATAATTAATTACTCGCTCGTTCCTTCATTTAAAAATCAAGTAGTAAGAATGAAAGTGAAACGAAATATTTAAAATGGAATTATTATTAATGGAAATAAATAAAAAATTATAGGAAAATATGAAAGAAGTAATATATAATACGAATATATAATATATATGTGTATATATATATATATATTTCCTTGCTATCACGAGTGAATCTCTTATCTCAGGGAGAAATTTTCACGATAATTTTATACGAGATCTTCGTTTCTATCCAGGACTCTTTCCAGGAGCGTAGATAATCGTGAATCTAATCGGCAGAGTGTTTCATCTGTTACGAGATATTCTCTCGAACGAATGTTGCAAGATCTGGGAACCGAGTCTAAGAATAAACTCACATTGTATCTCGTCAAACAACGTTCCATCAAGGACGTAACATTCGTCGAATCGTGATTATCAGAAAGCAAGGCGAATCAGAGACCGTTGTCGAAACTTTATTTTCATTCTTTCAATTCTTCTCCTCATAATCGATGATCGTTATTTTCATCGCTTTTTATAAATTTTTTTCTTTATTGATTTATCGACGTAACGTAATATTTTTAGATATGTGGATAAGTAATTTTATTCATGAAAAATTCGGGCTAGATTTGTTTAAAAACATTTAACAGAAATTGACAATTATCGCACTGAGACGAATACGTATCTCAATTTTTAGAATTGAAGACAAATTTTGATTTCTGAATAAAGGATTAAANGATGATCGTTATTTTCATCGCTTTTTATAAATTTTTTTCTTTATTGATTTATCGACGTAATGTAATATTTTTAGATATGTGGATAAGTAATTTTATTCATGAAAAATTCGGGCTGGATTTGTTTAAAAACATTTAACAGAAATTGACAATTATCGCACTGAGACGAATACGTATCTCAATTTTTAGAATTGAAGACAAATTTTGATTTCTGAATAAAGGATTAAATATCGAAGAATATCGATATTTCGAGATTAAAGAGAGAGATTCTTCATCGTTTTTAAGGAAAAAATATATCTATCTACACCTTTTTTTTTTTTTATTACTTTTACTTGTAAAAGTTTCGTAAATTTTTCTTACAACTAAAATTTGTTCGTAATTCAAAAAGTTTAGGAACACAGTGCATATGTGTGTGTTTGTATGTGGATCCAACTTCCCTTTTAAAACTTTTCCCTCGTTTCTTCCTCTAAAAAATACTTGGTGACCCGTAGATTGAGAACCAGTAATTTTTGATGTTCCATAAAATTGTTCTTTTATTTCAAGAAATTTAAGGATCGATTTTACGTTCAACGATTCCGAAAAAAGAAAACGCATGAATTGAAAATCACTGTTATCTCGACGGATTTTTAACATTCGATATCGTCTTATTTTTTCAAAAAGTTTAAAAATTTTTGCATTCTATTCTTTTCAACGGTGAATTTTTAATTCTAACCGAAGGTTAGTCCTGAGGCTAAATTTTACGAGTTTCATCCCCTTAAAAGACACTTTATGACCCACAAATCGAGAACCACTGCCTCGGTGATTTTCATGTTCCATTTTTATTTTAAAAAATTTAAGAATCACTGCATTCTATCCTCAACAATGAATTTTTAACTCCTCTTTCTTTCTTCTCCCCAATTTCATCCTTTAAAAAACACTTCGTAACATTCGAAGAAATACAAAAAAAAAACTTACATCCTTTTCTCACGAAAATCCTATTCTCACAATCAAAATCCTTCCATTTATTTAAAAAAAACAAAAAACCACCTCTCTCCCTCTCTCTCTCTCTCTCAAACCCAGATGATATCATTCCATAAAAGAAACTTCGTAATCCACCCAGATTGAGAACCGCTGCCAAATCTTAACATCGCAAAAAAAACAACTCTCCTACATTCGAAAAACTAAACTACTATTACAATCCTCCCTTTTCCATTAATCCCTATGAAGCGCCCTACCCTGAACCAACCCTCATACGTAAACCTGCCAAAGCAATCCACGCATAATTACCTCGATACAGGGATCGCATCAGATACAGCGACCAAGCGCATAATGCACACATGATTGGTGGAAATGAGGATCGTAAAGGACACGCGGCAATCGAGGGGAAATATAGAGATCCATTGCGGGGAGGGGGAGGGGGAGAGAGAGAGAGAGAGAGAGAGAGAGAGAGAGAGAGAGAGAGAGAGAGAGA